>NW_012150952.1:3987427-3993051 GCF_000956105.1 Propithecus coquereli
GTGTTTGCGTTCTGATTCTCCCTTCCTTGTATCTTAGGTTATAGGTGAAAGTTAGAATTGTGTCCCCTTGGACACCTGTCAGTGGATTAGTAATTCGATTAGGAGGGAATGCCACCCATATCTGCTCTTTAGCATTAAACTTTAAAAACATGAGCTCTAACCCACATTTTCTAGTTCAATAGTGTTTTCAAGCTGAATAGTAAATAAAAAGGAGGAGAAAGAGAGACAACTCAGAGACACTAAGAGACTGAAATCCACAGTTTTGCTGAAACACAGTCACCAGTTCTCTGGCCTTCAAGGCTGTCTCATGGTTACCTATCCCCTTCCACCTCCCTTTGCTCCCAGATCTTCTAAATAGAATATTTCAAGGGAGGCGTCTGGGGGTGTGAGTGAGAGTAGAGGTAGATGAGAGGCAGATTTAAAACCCCCGGATTAGCTTCTCACTATGTTTTTGGTTTGCCCAATCTTGACAGACAAGCAAAATATAGACAGAAATAGCACTTTGACACATATTTTAAAAATGTTGAATGATAAAAGTTCTAGGGAGAACTAGTCATCTCATTTTTGTTTCCTCATTTTCAGTTTGTCCACTTATGAAAAGGGCAGACTCTCTATTGGGGTTTCGAGGTATAAAGTTCTGGCATAAGTATTGTGATCATGCCAGTGCACACTTAGAAAAAACGCCTCCCATTTTGTTCCGAATGCCAAGAAGATATCACTTTCTAAGCTGCATGTCAGTGTTTGATATTTATTGGATAAAACATCTGTCCTAATTTCTTCAGTTTCTTGGCTCCTGTTGTAATTTTACATGCAGGGGATTTAACCTGATTCTTTCTTTAGCATTAATTTTTCTTCGGCTTGTATTTCAGAGGCCAAACTCAAGTCCATTAGATAAGTATTCAGGCAACTGTTTAAAATGAGCCCTTCATTATTTATTTATCACATCTATTATTAAGAAAGCTTCAAGAATAAGTAAAAGCAAAAATGTTGGTTTTGTTCGAATGTGAATCTGCATGAACTTGCACAATCCAACTGTGCAGTGAATGCCTGTTTTTAGATTCAGCCGTCCTTATGTCATATGCATGGAAAAAGACCGAATAACAGCAAATCAGATCCCATAGAAAAGGTCCATATTTGTCAGTACTTAAAAATGTGTACAGGCACACTGCTTAGAGCCTATGGATGATTTTTTTTCTTCCTTGATTTTTTTCCTTAAAAATAATACTTTCAATTCCAAAGGAGCAATTGCTTGTGTATTTTATTTTCTATTACATTTTGATTTTCTTTAAGGTTCTATAGTTATTGTAGCAGAAGTAAATAATTAGGGAAAATGGTTTATCTGGAGAGAAGTAAGCATCAGGACCAAGTTCCAGAGAGATCATGGAGAAAAACGACTACCTAGTACAGGATTATTCAGGATGCTTTACTTGGGCCTAGATTGGAGTTGAAGATTAAACAAATAAAGTTGGGTAAACAAAGGTGAATCATTTTGAGAATGAACTTCATAGTATTCCTTAATGCTGTTTCAACTCTGTTGTCCAGCCCTCCCTCTGAAGTTCTGAGCTCTAAATGGCACAGAATGTTTCTTTTGGAAACAACATATATGAACGCATGTGAATCTTTATCAACAGAGTGCAACCAGTAAATTTAAATCAAAATATACAGCATATATGCTGATACTGATAGGTATCCTGATATCTGATGGTTTCCTAGGTCAGAGAGAAATAGAGCAAATAGTGAGCTAAATAGCTATTATCTTTAGGAAGGACAGCAGATTGTGTAATGCTTCTCGCAGCAATCAGAAAATAAAAGGGATGTAAGACTTTAATTATATATCCACTGGGTCAGAATTTGTTATTATTTGATCCTGCTGTGTTGAAGTTTGCCTTTGAAAGACTTATGAATGATACCATTTTCTAAGCAAATTGGTAGTGCATTTGAATTTAGATGTCCAGTGTACAGAAGCATTCTCGTATTTTCCATAAATTCTCTAATACCCATGGACTGTGTTTGAGTCTCCTTTTAGCCTAACTAATCAGTAAGTTTCCAATTTTATAGGCGGAAATGCTACTCTAACAATGTGAAAGTAGTAAAACATATTTGCTAAGGCCCTTGACTTTGGCTGGGCTTCCATTAGGTCTATTCAGTTGGGATCATATGTCCCATCTGCCACCTTTCTGTCACCTCCCAAGTTTGTCACACTTCATAGGGACTTCAGAACATCGAAAAGGCCATGTGTATAATCAGTATACACAATAGATTTATCTTTAGAACATAAACTGACTATTATTTCTAATATTTCTTGGTAAGTAAGCTTGGTGAAGTGTTACAGATTTCTTTAGTGATGGTTTCAAGGGGAGAAGCCTAGGAAACACAGTTTATGCAAGCAAGATTACAAAATATTTCTTAACTAGAACATTTAGACTGACTTAAGGAAAAAATGTCATATTGTATCAAGTAAAAAAGAAAAGTCACCTGATCTTTAACTCAAAACCTCTCTCACTATATTCATCTGCAAATCTTTTTGCTACTTGGACAGTAATATTTCCTGGGCCTATTGCTCTCACCTGCAATTCTCAATTTTGTGTCACGTCAGGGGCCGATGACTTGTCCTCCCCTACCCCATTAACTTCTTGTTTCAATATCTCCACCATCATGCAACTAAATTACGCTTCTGTAGAAATGGAATTTTCTGCATCAGATCTTGACTTTTGAGGCCAAATATTTTAAGTGGAAAAATCATGGTCTTTGGAACTAGGCTGGGCTGGCCTTAGATCCCAGCTCTGCAGTTTGATTGGCTGTGTGACCACGTGCAAGTTATTTAGCCTTTCTGAGCTCTAGTTTTCTCCCTCCAATAGGGAGACAGTACCTTTTTATCTTGCAAGAAACCTGCAAGGATTAAATGAGGTCACATATGGGAAGTACCTGGTATCAATAACTAGCAATTATTTTATTTTCCTTGACCTGTTCATTGGGCTTTCTGATTACTTTCTATATTAAAACAAAATTGATTAACTCTTTTTTCCCTAAAATTCTCTCTCATGAACTCATGTTCATTTCTGGGCAAGATAAGCTTGAGTCTATCAAAAGCAACCTGAGTGTTTTCAATGCTGTGTGTATGCATCCATTTTTGACTGCGATAGTTTTAACCCCTCTCCTTTTCTTTGAAACTCAGGTCAGAATCCTCCTGAGTTACCATTACCTAAAAAAATTTCTTAAATTAGGGTTAACCCTGATCCCCTTAAAAAGCTATGTTTTGAGCTCTTACAATATGTTCTTGAATTATTTTCTTCCATCTAGCTTCCTCTTGCCTCATGCCTTTGACATATGCCTCCATCTGCTGCTAATCATAGTACCTCCTCACTCTGATTTTCCAATAACTCCTCCCCTGGAGTACACAGAAAAGGGCCTACATCTGTGTTCCTGCCCAAACTGCTCCAGTGTTAAAAGAGGACTCGGATGAGGACTCAGAAGTCTGTCAGTTTGAGAACTGAAGGTGGGGTTCTAGCTCCAACGTGGGTTTCATAGAGCAGAAATTATCTGTGGGCTCTCCTTGGTCATCCAAGTCGGTGAGACATTGATTCCCCTAAAAAGCAGCCTTTAAGAGTAAAATGTCTTGTATAGAACAGACAACAGGAAAACCTGACTCTGATAAAAATGGGCAGATTATATTGTAATCTGTGGAGAGCACCATTTTCTTGAAAATAATTGTGTTGAGTTGGCAACAAGCATCTCAGATTTCATTTTTCCTTCTCCATGCTATGTGACTCAGCCCCAGAGGAGAAGATAAACATGTCCCAGTAGGTCCTTCATGCTATAGAGAGAGGGCTGTTAAATAGAAGAGTCATAATACCTGTGAGGCTGGATAGATTTAAAACAATTTCATTAATTTAGATTGTTTCTTCAGAATACTGTGCATTGCCATTCTCCATATTCAGATCCAGATAATATCTGTTGACTTACAACTCTTAAGGCAGATATTATGCTATTTTATGTATATACAATAGTTCCATGATGTAGAAATTACCATCAATTAATATGTAAGGATATCAAAGACTAAAAAGATTAAATGGAACTGTGGCCACAGTTATTAAATGATTCCTTCTCTTCAAATCTAGATACTCTTCTTTTTACTATGCTTTATTTTAGGTATCCATTTTCAGTTGGAGAAATGCTCCAAGTGAGTAATTACAGTGGATATAAAAAAAGGAATTCAAATTAGTAATATCATTATCTCTCTCCGTTTCTAGTTTGTTCGAAGCAGGTAACTGATGAAGCATCTTCCACTCGAGATTCAAGCCTTACTAACACAGCCGTGCAAAGCAAGTTAGTGTCTTCCTTTCAGCAACACACCAAAAAGGCTCTTAAACAGGTAAGATAGAGGCATTTGTTTTTTGTCCTTCAGTTCTGCCTGCTTAAAGTAATGCGTGTTCTGCTGATCAGGTAAAATAAACAAGAACCTAGCAATCAGAAAGCAATAGAGATAGTCCTGAATTCAGCCACATCCATAATATGCAATTCAATTATTTTCATCTATCCTAAAAATTAAGAGAAGCTTCACTGAGAAGTTGATGTAAAATAGAAGAGAGAACATGTACCTGGAAAGACATATATAAATTTGTACTAAGATTTATTTGCATGTGTGTGTGATCTATCAGATCTATCTGTGAGCTCAATCTATTGGGTTCATAAATGCATTGTATATTTTTGAAGTCATGTCTCTATTGTTTTATTGTGTTTATATGATTGTTGAAAAAAAATAAATGATAATTTCTTTCTTGTTACTGAGATGCATTGTTACAAATAAGAATAATAGTGAGCGTAGCTTACTCATATCTAGAATATCCGTCAGTGAGTGTTGTTTGGTGCTGAATGGCAGTTAGCTGTGCAGTGTCTTCCCAGTGTCACATAAACAGTCCTGACCTGTGTGGTCTTGCGCTGAAATGGTGGTGGGAGGTAATGGTTATGAGGTTGGCCTCTGGTGCTGACATCCCCTGGTTTGAATCCTTCTTACTCACTGTGTGACTCGGGGCAAGCCACTTCTCCACTCTGAAGCTCAAATTCCTTATCTAGAAAACGTGGAAAATAATAGTATTTTGCACGTGGGATTGATCAGAGAATCAACTGAGGTGATACAATGAAAGCACGTGGTAGCATGAGTGCCTCATAATAAACAATAAATAAATGATAGCTACTGCTGCTATACCAGCAAATGCTGGATTGTACAAAGAAGAAATGGAAGAGAGATGATGGTTAGATGGAGCCGTCACATGATGGTAACATTGCGTCAGTAAATGGAAGGCTCTCATACTTAACCCTGAATTCATAATTTTCCCTTGTTTAACTGCTTTCTTCTTGCATGTTTCATTTTGGTTCTTTTGAAACAAACCCCCTCCAAGTACTCCTTGATGACCCTTACCTGGCCTGGGAATAGACATCTGGTGATAGCTTTATAACAAGGAAAAGAGAAACTGTGTTTTCTAAAATAGAGTTTTTTTTTTAAAGTTCCACCAACCACTAAAGCTTCTTAATATTCACATTCAATCTTCTATTCTTAGAACATCTCCATCTACCTTCTCCTCTACCTCCAAAAAAGAATCGTAGGAAATTTAACATTTTTCTAC
>NW_012150952.1:3996031-3996945 GCF_000956105.1 Propithecus coquereli
TCTGATTTTAAGTTTTATTTTTTCATTACAGTAGAAATGAGAACCAATCCATATTTTTAGAATTATCTGAGAAGCTTTCTGCCTAAAAAATGAAATGTTTATCTAAAGATTTTTTTCTCTTTTTACAAGAAAGTATTGCAACATGTCTCTAGAGAAAAGCATGCTCAGTCAGCATCTTTTGATTTCTTTCCTTTCACTTAAAGCCAGAATTGAATTGATGTGAGTGTGGTATGCTCTTTACTTTTCCTAGACTGGTTTAGCTCTATTGTGTTTGTTTCCTTTAAAAAATAGGTGTATTTCTAGGTTTAAGTCTGTAAATTTCTTTCACATTGAATAGTACCTGGAAGTATTAAACTTGGTAAGTCCAATTGTTCTCCTTGTTACAACATCAGAGATTTTGAAATTTTACTCTGTGTAGTTTGGGCAGTAGAATGTTATGCATGTGACCAGATTGAAGGTACATTCCTTCATAATAGTCTAGATTTACACTCGCCATCTGCTTGTTTATGTAGGTCTGATAGTGCTTCTTTCTGAATTAGAAATGACAAGACTTAAGGCTGATCTGTAAGATAGTCAATTAGTATTCCAAAGTACAGCTAAAACTTGAGATAGTTAGAGGTGCCTCGTTAATATCATCCCCCAAAATGAATTTAGACTAAAATAGTAAGACTGATTAGATAATATCAATGTCAGAATAAAACTGTTATAGACTAATCAGCAGGGCTACCACTAGCTAATTAAGACTCTGGTGTGGAATAGAAAAATCAGCACCCCCCGCAAATTGTCAAAAAAGAATATCCCCTCTTTTAGGGTACAGGGCACACCCTCCACAGCCATTTAAAGTAGCTCTCCTAACCCCATTTTCTGAATATATTACATGAACTTATATTTTCCAGGCTGTGAAATATCCAGAT
>NW_012150952.1:3996995-3999258 GCF_000956105.1 Propithecus coquereli
GTACTCCTTGATGACCCTTACCTGGCCTGGGAATAGACATCTGGTGATAGCTTTATAACAAGGAAAAGAGAAACTGTGTTTTCTAAAATAGAGTTATTTTTTTAAAGTTCCACCAACCACTAAAGCTTCTTAATATTCACGTTCAATCTTCTATTCTTAGAACATCTCCATCTACCTTCTCCTCTACCTCCAAAAAAGAATCGTAGGAAATTTAACATTTTTCTACTGAATTATATTATCTTTCTATTCCATATTAGTTATTGAGATTGTAGCATTTCCATTCATTGGTATTATATTTAAGGTAATAACAGTATTTCATCCTGCATAGGTCAAGTAATCTTTAGGGAGCTTGCCTTTTGTATTATTGCTTTTGTGTAATGTTTTAGATGCCACAGAACAAAACTGAAATAATTGTTGACAATTCCTTTTTAACTGATGAATTAAAAAACGGATGTAGGTAGGGAAACCTGAGCAAAGCCTTGTTCAGGCGGCAAAAAATGTGTAGGTAATGGATACTAACCAGGGTAGAGCAAAAAATACGAAACTGGACACTTGTAGCTGTGGCATTTAAGAAACATAAATGGGATCATAAATGAAACTCATGCTTCTGAGGTTCAGTGATTTGGAAAATGTGCACACTATGAAATCTTCCTGTGTATAAATGGAAGGATAAAGACTCAAGTCTCTGTATTTTTATGTCTCATTATTTTTTACTTTCTTCATTTTGGTTTTGTATTATTTGAATATTTTTTACAATTACTAAAGCATGACACAACTTTACTGCTTTTTTGTTTATTTTTTTGTGTTTGTGGAGCTTGTGTTTGTGGGAAGTGCCACCTGCTTGTTGAGGATCTAAGCCTTGTTTCAAAAAAACTGTCCTGTAAGTTTCTTAGTGTCTAGAAAGAGTTATTTATTCATTCCCCAAAACTTTCATTTTATAACCAAGTAGCAAATTAGTTACAGGAGAATATGGCTCAATATATAGCAGATATGCTAATGTTTGATTAATAATCAAATTCGTATTGGAAATACATTGAGAAGAAAAGCTGTTCTTGCAGAATTTCGCCCAGATTCCTTGTAATTGCTGAATTTCTTAAGACAGCATTTCAACAATTGACTGAACATGCAGCATTTTAAATTGTAGCAACCTCTGCAAATCTGCAGCTTTCTTTTCTTTTGGATAGTTGAATGGCTATGACCATGTGGAATTATTTGTAAGTGTATTTTTTATATATGTGTGTATGTGTGAGGCCAGTTGTGTGTGTTCTGTGTTTCCAAATATATGTTTTGTGTATATGTATACACACACAAGTCATAATTATACAAACCTAGGGACAGCTGAATGACCTTAAAAATAATTGCATTAGCTGATATTTGCCTTTTCTTTATTTCTTCTCCTCTTCATTTTATATGTACTATACCATTTAATTCTCATGCAAATACTTTGAATAATGTATTTGTAACCCCATTTTTCAAATGAAGTAACTAAGGCCCAAAGAAGATAGATAACTTGCCCAACATCACCCAGTGAGTAAATCTTGGAGATGACATTTGAATCCAGGATCGTAGTTTCAGATTCTACCATCTTAACTAATACTGCCTTTAACCGATGGCATATAATTGGATAAATTAATTTTTGACATTATCCAAGGGAATTTACACACTTGTAAAGTGTAAATTGTTTTTGTATAGCATACAGAAAGGAGTACAGCACAGTTATTAAGATTGCCACTTCTGAACACAGACTGCTTATGTTTTGGTACCGGCCCACATTAATGGCACATACTCAAATATATAAGGCATTATTATTTTATTAGAAATATACCCTGATTAAGCAGGGCTTTTAATAGTCTAAGTATACATTGGCCAGTATAGAGTCTAGGAATAAGTAAGTGAATAAACAAAATCAAAACCCTAAAACTCAACAGCTTAATATTCATAAGTATAGTGAAAAGTAATAATTTAAAACAAAACCCCTTGCAAAATAGGCCAGACATAATTTCCAAAGGGCTGAAGCCTTTCACACTCTACCCTCACCTAAAGCATGTTGCTGTAGAGAGTGGATTCTTTGACAAGACTATCGATTGCAGTACAATTACAGGATGGATAATATGGAAGCTGTAATGCCCCTTGGCTATTGACATAGAATATTTTCATGGCTCCCAAAGGTTTGGGTTCCTTTTACTTTCTAATCATCAAAACATTAGTTAATATCCTTTGTTGGGCATAATTGCATGAATAATATATTGTTATTTCAGTAGGC
>NW_012150952.1:4001542-4009822 GCF_000956105.1 Propithecus coquereli
TTATGAGACCTGGAGAATTCTGAAGGCACAGGGATGACCATAATGTCTAGGCAGAAATAAAGTATCAAGCCATACTTTGTACGGTAAGACAGGGATGCTGAGTGTACTTACGGCCTGAGTAGGTGCTGTACTGTTAACCAAGCATGGGGGAGTTGTAAAGGCCTTGCCCAGGAAAGCTGCCTGTTTAGGTGAGAGGAGCCCAGGTATGTCGGGCTCATGCTTAGGGGAAGCCCGGAGGTCAGCCATAGTGTACATGATCCATGTTAGGGTAGAATGTAGTTTCAAAGGTCTCTCCCTACAGGCCTCTGAAGTATCCACCAATGTGGGCCATAAAAATCTAGCGGTTGGTTTTCTGCCTCCCAGAAGGCTGTGATGCCGTGACTATAACAATGCTGGTTAAGACAACTTGGCCCTATTCTTTTCACTCATCAGTCTCAATCCTAATCCTGGGGAAGCCGGGGGTGGGAGGGAGAGGGGGAAGAGGGCAGAGATGAAGGAAAACTACAATCATGAATCCCTTCTCCAGTGAAGTTTCTGACCTGAGGCATATGCGTGGCCTGGGGAGGGTGGAAAGGGAAGCTTTTCCAACATGAAAGTGAGACTATACAAATACTCAAAGGTGACCCAAGAAGCTGGGTATTCTGCATAAAATGTTGTCCAGAAATGAGAAAGGAAAATTGGTCAGAGCATGTATTAGTGTAATGTTAGAAGAATAAAGTTATTTATTGATTGTTCCCTGCTGATTTCTGCCTTTTAAATAAAACACTTATATGTTTTAAAGAGAGATAAATGAGGGACTTTCTATTTTTAATAAATTTATTTTTGATAATTTTTATTTTCACTTAGTAAATATTTACTGAGCACATAATATATTCCAGGTACTCTTCTAGGCACTCCAGGATATGTCAATGAAAAAAACAAACAAAAATTCCTGTCTTTTAGAGCCTACTTGGCGAAGAGAGGAGATAATGATATTATGCAGTATACTGGAGGCATAAGTTCATGAAAAAAAAATAAAACAGAGTGGAGAATACAGTGGGAGCAGTAATACAAAGTCTCCCCTTATCATTCTAAGACCACCAGTGGATGCCTGAACCTATAGATAGTATGAACCCCATATAGATACACTGTGTTTTTTTCTGTACACATATACATGTGATAAGGTCTAATTTTATAAATCTCTTACCATGAAATTTATAATCTTATAGTAAGAGATTAATGACAATAAGTAATAATAAAATAGAACAATTATAACAGAATACGATAATAAAAGTAATGAGAATGTGGTACCCCTCCCCTCTTAAAATATCTTAATAGTTTTGGACTGTGGTAACTGAAACTGTAGAAAACAAAACCACAGGTAAAGCGGGAGCACTATGTCTGATCAAGGACCTGAAGTATGAAGAAATGAGCCACCCAGCTGTCAGAGGGAAGAGCGCATCAAGCAGAGAAGAGCAAAGCGCAGGAGTGTGTATGGAGTGTTAAGTAAGAGACAGCTCAGAACAATCAGAATTAAGAAACATGGCTAAGGTGTGGGGTAGAATGCATTTCATGCAGTGAAGCTTTGTAAATATTAGCTGAACAGGTGAATACAGGCAAACAGCAGTTATTTGTTGGAAAACACCCTGCGGTTCATCTTTGCTGTGCCTCTTCTACGTCTTTGGTACCAAGGTGCTAGCCCAGTGGCTTCAAGCCGTGGGAGGGTATGGAGTAGTAGGGCTGCCTTTGCGTTGAACCTGGGTCCCCTGTTCTTTATAAACCCTTGGCAAACATTTTGGGGAAGTTCTTTGACATCTCTGTAAACGTTTTACTCCTTTTTTTCCAGCCACATTGTTTTTTTTTTTAATATTCCTGTAACCACCAAAGGTCCTTCAGGTAGGAATCTTGTTACTGCTGCTTTCACTTACTAGGACCTGACAATTTCCACAAGACTGGTTTCTTCTTTTCATTTAGATCTCATCATCTTTGTCACCTTCAGAGAGAAACCTTTTCTGACGTCCCACTCTGTGTTGGTCCCTCCTGCCCCGGTTACTCTACCTCATCTTCCTGGCATAATTTTCTTAGCACTTGTATGTGTGTGAAACTGTTATGTTTATTTTACGTATTTCCTTGTTAGTCCTTCACGAAAATATAAAATAATTAAACTTTTCATCATGTTCACTGCTGTAAATCAGCAGTGCTTGGACTGTAGTGTAACTGAGTAAGTTCTTAAAAATGCATTTGTTGTAGAATGTGTAAATTACATAAATATAGAAAGTGACATTTATTGAATATTTACTATGTGCTGTAAACTGCGATAAATATCATTCTGCAGATTTTCTATTTAAAGCGTCTTGCCGGCGTTATTTTCTCTGTCGTACAGGAACGTTTGCTGTTTTTCTTTGAGTCTACGACCCCTTAACCATTGTGCCTTGCTGCCGTTGAGACAGCTCTGCGGCAGCCCCAAATCCTCTGCAGCTTAGCACACCGGAAGAGAGAGATTTAATACCCATATTGGGCAATGGTCAGACTGACTTATTTGGCTGGTGGCAGGAGAGGCTTGGTGTTTAGCAGATCTCAAAGATGGGTGCCCTCATGCTGAGTTTGTCCCACAGTCATCTTTCCTTTGTCTGGCACATTGTTTAAAAGCAGAAAGACTCCCCTAAGAATCTAGATTTGATACTTGAGTAGCAGTTGCCCCCTCCGATGGCGTATGTGTGTTCCCGCACCGTGCAGTCTCCCATGTTTATGTTTTACCTCCAGCCAACCTGGAGAATTAGAGTTACATACCCCCTCCCCTCAGAACTGGAGAGCTAGCCCCCTCTGTACTTGTGGCATGCGTGCGCTACCGCACGAGACCAGGAGTCACCATACAGCCTGCCGCATGGACAGAAGGCCAGTTTCTTTTCTTTATAGTCAACCCAACCATCCCAAGCATCTCAATTGAGTCAACATTGTTTTTTCTCCCTCCATCAACATTCTGATTTGCTTGGAGGGCGTCCCCAGTGTCCAGAGTCAAATAAATCCTCCTTTCTGGAAAATGAATTGGAATTTTCAAGGCAGCCACAGACACAGTTTAAAGTGCCTGTGAATCGAGGGGGTGAAATCAAGATGCCTGTTTTACCATTCTGATGACTGAACTCTGATATGCCTGAGTGTGTCCAGCAGCCTGTTGCTTTGACTGTTTACCACGTCATGGGAAACAAAGACTTTCCAATCTATGCATATTTGCCCCTGGAAGTGTTATTTGGGAACAAATCTAATGCTTATTTTTCAGCAGTAAAACAAAAAAAATACATTTTTAATACACTTAAAACATTTTTTTTAATATAGTGCACATTTAGTTTTGGTTATCTAAAGGCACATAGTGTTGTGTGAGTCAGTACTTTTAGAACTATTGTATTGAGACATATTCAAATTTTTCTGAGTAGTAAATACATAATCAGAAAAAAATCATTCAAACTCTATATTGGTTAGCTTTCTTTATCCTTGCCTTGATGCCATCTTGGTTCTTTAAAATTAAAAACCACTGTGGATTATTATTCTTACATTATTTTGTTATAGTTTCTTTCTGTCCAATTACTAATTTTTCTGTAGGAGCGTCTTCTTAGCTCTAGAAGTGTAGGTGAACATGTTTGTTACTTTATTATTTACCACAAATGCTCTAAAAAGGCATGCCAGTTTTAACTTTATGATTCCAGCTTCTAGGACTCTAGTTAATCTTTTTTTTTCCTAACCAGTGTTTTTTTTCTAAAAAAACTTGCTAGTCACATGCACACGCGCGCACACACGCACACGACTATTTTTAAAATGCCTAATATTTTTCCAAGGGATGTAGTTGAAATCTATGCTGTAAAGGCTCCTAAAAATGAATTGCTCTTTGTGCAGGCTTTATTGTTTTATGAAGTCTTAACTAGTGGGCAGAGATAGACTTAATTGTAATTTAGAGCACTGTGTTGCCTTGTTCTGTTTTATTATTGGATTGATAGGTTAATATCTGTAAAGTGATTCGAGTTCTTATACAAGGCTAGAGAGATTATGCATTTCTTTGCAAAATTTATGTGCAATTATGTATATACCTTGAAGAGTAAATGTCTTAAATATTTTATAGCATGTAAGCTCTCATTAAATATGTTATTGACAGTAGGCTAAAGGTGAGAAGGATGGCATCTTATTAATCTTTTTATCTCTTGCTCTTCCCCCTCCCATCCTGGTACTTTACAAAAGCTCAATAAATGGAAGAATCGAAGGGAAGATGTCTGGTGTTATCATTAGCAACCATATCATTTGTAATAGATTTCCCAAGGCTTTATGTTCTCATCTGGCTTTAAGTCTTATCTGAGTATTCCTTCTTTCAATGAAATGATATTTAATTTTTCACTTCTGTAATTATTTGATTGCTAAATCTTATGGTCAACAAGTTGGGAATTCAGTTAATACCCTTTGCAAATAATACGACGTCGTTTTTTGACAGCAAGGGGAAATACACTCAGTGCAGTATTTCAGGAGATCCTGACAACTCTTGGTTGAAGAACATTAATCAAGTAACTGGGATGTTGTAAAATTGGTAGAAATTACAGAGAAACCAGGAATAAAAAGGTTTGAGACTGTCTGAATCCAGCCTTTTAACCTTTTGAAGAGTTTTAGCATTCCTGCGACTGTGAATTTAATGGCTCTTCAGTTTCGTCTGCTTAAGACCTTTTTTTATTACAGGTAATTTTCTGCATAAAGCGATCAGCTAGATAAGCTGTATTTCAAAAATTTTAGAAGTCTTTTATTATATTATCATCACCGTGGTCGATTCATTTATGAAACACAAAGCACTCCCATTTGGAGAGATTTATTCTCATATCAATTTTTTCCTGGATTTGCTAGAACCCCATCATGTTCGTGTTCTGAAGGTTAATGCCCAAAGTCAAGCAGACAGAAGCCAAGTGCTGCAAGGTTTCCAAGATTAGGACTGATTCCCTTCACAGAAATAAATGATTCCTGCCATGTTCAGTGATTTTGTGCAGTGCTCCCCATGGCTGAGTGAGTGCATCAATACTGTAGTCCTTACATGCTATACATACTGATGACACTCAGTGTTAACTTGATTGACTGAGCAGTGCACTGGAGAGGACGCACCTGCGAGAGAAGTGCAGACACATATATTTTTATCCTGGTTTTGAAACATTTATTTTACATTGATTTTACTTGGGAGTCATAGTTTCCAATTCCATGGGCTCTCAAGCCACATTGCTAAGGTAGAACAAACCGTTAACTGCTTGCTTCGTTGTTAGAATTATACCGAAAATGGTTTTAGGTTTAAACCCTTTGCCAAAGCCTGATTTTATGCTTTTGAGGGAAAGTGACATGCAGGTAACTATTAAGAATCCTGAGAAATTAGGGATTCTGTAGAACTGAAATCTCTCTAGAGGTTCTGTCTAGTGATGGGCAAATGAATCATATAATTCAGTTAGGAGAAATCATTTTGGCTATATTTTTATGTTATATTTTATTATCATGTTTTGTAGGCTTTGAGGCAGCAGCAGAAAAGAAGAAATGGAGTCTCAATGATGGTAAACAAGACTGTTCCTCGTGTTGTTTTGACACCATTAAAGGTGTCTGATGAGCAGTCGGATTCGCCTTCAGGTAAAGAGCTGAAATATTGTATGCTTGGCCAATTTCTTCCCAGAGGAGACTTCCTCACTGAGAAAGATGTCATGATTTTTTTTTTTTCCTGAAACTGAATAATATTTCCACTTGAGGTTTGGTTTAATTTTTTTTTATACTTTGACTCTTTCAGTGATTCAAAAATATAGAATATTTCCCAGTTTAAAAAAAAAAGGCTGCAGCCTCGCTCATCATCATCAAATAACTTCATGAGCTAATGTCAATAGGTGTAAGAAAATGTATAGTGATATGAGGTGGATTTTGTTGTTGTTGCTTTGGCTTTTTTTAATGGTGGATCACATGCTGATGTATAATTCCATCAAGAGCAGCTCTTCCGTGAGTGTGAATTTGGTTTTCTGTTTTGTGCTGCAAAATCAGGAATCATTTATTAGTTTTTGTGTTCTGGCAACATTCTTCTCACCCCAGTGAAGCCCTGACCTTTTCTTCCAATTTACCTTCTGTCACTTTATCAGCTAGGTACCGTTCTATTTATTATAGATTAGTGTTTGCATTTTCTGTTCCTACTTCAACATAAAATTATTCACAAAGGTATGGTTTCCCCCTCTCTTCGAGATTCCCTTCTTCATCTTTCTGTCTCTGTCTTGTATTGTCTCGAAATGACTTTGTATTGTTCAGGCTTATTCGTGTAGTTTTACAAAAGATCTGACTCTGTTTCTTTTAAAAGCTATCCGATCAGTGAACATGTTTTTGACTTCACTATTAGGCCATCTGTTCTTGCTTTTTGTTCTGTTTGATTGATTTATTGGGCTTCTCTTTTTAGGGGAATCAGATTGTGGCCAAAGGTAGTATATTAACTCTTAGAAAAAGAGATTATATCTACAGTTCTTAAAACAATTTTAGATTTTTCTTTTCGAGGACAGCTAGAGGAAGATAATGACATAATAACTATTTCCTTTTTTAGGATCTGAATCTAAAAATGGTGAAGCAGACAGTTCAGATAAAGAAATGAAACATGGGCAAAAATCTCCCACTGGAAAACAAACAAGTCAGCACTTAAAACGATTGAAAAAGTCTGGTTTAGGTGAGTGTTTAATAGACTATGGCATTTCACATTTTAGAGATTTATGTCTTTTCAAATAAATTATGAAAAATTCTCAGAACTTTTATTTTTAGTGATTAAACAAGGAAATCAAATATCCTTCCATTTATCTAAACCAAAAAAAGGTGCTAAATAAGAAAACTTTACAGTTACATTGAATGGTCTTAAGCTCATTACTAAATTTATGAATGATATTATTGGATGAAGCAGAGGATAAAGATAAGAGAGTCAAAATGATATGTGTTCAAATAATGATCTGTCCAGTCATGGTTCTATCTAATGTGCAGTGTTTTATTTATGCAACCAAGTTTCACTTTATTGCGATATACTGTGTTGGGGGGAAAATGCAACATTTGTAAAGGGTTCATTGAATTGGATAGTACATTGTCATTGGGGTCTGCTGCAGTAAAACTCCTCTGCCTTGCTTTTTGCCTATGCTACTTGAAATATTTAGTAGTGCCTGTCTGAAAAATAGCGTCAAATCGCTGAGAAATGTGGGAGACACAGTCCATGGGTCTTGCAAGTCAGCACCAGGTTTTATTCTATATACTTCCTTCCTTATAACTTTTCCTCAGGAACCTAACAGCAGCATTCAGGGAAAAAGGAGGATGAGAATTAAAAAGGCAAAAATAAACATATCCTGAACTGAACATTATAATTCTCAACTATCCCTGCCTTGTTGACTGACCTGGACCTAATGGCTTCATTTTTCTCGCTTAGTTGTTTCACCTCTGAATAAGGGTGGTCTCATGATAATAATCTGAATCATTATAATATTTTGTAAAATGGTTGGTAGCAACTACAAAGTTCTGCCACTTTTTGGGAAGTTTAGGATAATTCTTATTTACAGAGTTTCTCTGTTTGTAAAATTCAAGCAAGATTTTAACTAATTCATTTATTTAGTTTTTAGTAAAGCTTTACTATTTGCCTACTGTATGCCAGGCATTTTGCTAAATCCTGGGAATGTCCTTGCAATGAAAAACCTTTAAATAGAATATATAATCCTCAGATAAGAGACCTCTAGTAAAATAGAATTTATTTTTGATTTGAATTCTTTAAATATAGCGTAGTTACCTATTTTATAATATATTACTTTCAAGGCTAAATTATTTTACAGTTAGTGTCTAGCCCAAAGTGTATCTGTGTGTGTTTGTGTATAACCACCCTTACATATACACTGAGGTGTTTTTTCCTAGTACTGTGTGTGTTGTAAAGTATTCTAAGATAAGTAGCTTCTGAAATAGAAAACTATAGTGGGAGAGTGATATGTGAAGAATATACTAAAAATATATGTATACAAAACAGTGCTGCATTACCATACATTATGTGATTTAAACATGTGACCTTTAGCTAACAACAGTCTGCTACCAACTTCAGTGAAGTTAATGCCATATAATGAGTGTAAGAACATTTAAGGCACAGGGCTCGCCCACTTGTTTGCTTAGCTAACTTTAGGGCTAAAAGTCAACAAGCCCTTGTACCATGTTATCAGGATCCCCTCAGGGGCTCTGAGTCTTTAGTCAGGATATCTAGTATTTTGATTGTTGTTACCTTTAAGTCCATACTCAAGAAGATAGAGAATCAGA
>NW_012150952.1:4010977-4012843 GCF_000956105.1 Propithecus coquereli
ATGAATGAATGAATGATTATAATTAACCGAACATGCTAGTAAGTTTGTCTGGATGAATGATGCATCCTATAGGTTTTAGCATGGTAGTGAAGCTACTTCTATCTCCTTGAATAAAAATTATCCTGTATTTTTGGGGAAGGTCATTCTTTGTGTACCAATGTGTAGCTGCAGGAACCATGCAAAGGAATGATCCCACCTCACTCCCCTTAGCCGGCCAGATAGAGCCTGTTCTCCCTCTTCTGTTTCTCCCACTCGAGTCAGACATCTAATTCATACACTCTCAGAAATGTGATTTTAACCTTCTTTGCCTTATCTAGGTAAGGGTAGCTGTATATAAATCCTAACGTATTAAAATCATTCTGAATTAAAACAGATATCATAAGACTGTTCTAATTTAAATTGATAATGCTGAAACAAAATCTAGTTAAAATCAGACATCAGGGTATAAGTCTAAATTTTTATTTTCATTGTGATATTTCCCTAACAGGATAAAAAAAAATACTTCTAATTGTCCCCTAAGTACTTCCTCTGGATCTCTGTCAATTACTTAATCTGTCACATTGCAGGATATTCACCCAGTTCAAGGTATAGGTTTTACTTGGGTCTTAGCTCAGTGTGTCCTCAGCTATACTCCAGTGTTTCCCTGAGGACTCTGCAGGGGAGCAGGCACCACAGACCAGCTCAGCCCTTCCTGCCAGCTCCCCTGGAGAGGGTGAAGTGCACACAATAAAAAAACGTAATGATAACGAGCTTTGCAATTCCTCGGTCATCTTAGTTCTGATGGTAATCTTAATGTTCTCATGAGAAATCTGTCACTCATTGTGGGAAGCTACTACCATTGATGGAAGATTTTGTTTTGTTTTGTTTTGTTTGTTTGCTCTTGGCCAGGTTATGTATGAAAACTATGAGAATGTTTCTCCGAGTAGCTTGCTGATTCAGTAGACTTGGTAACACGGGGTGAGTGAGAGCAGTTGAAAAAAATGATGGTCTAATAGTACATATTTCTTTGATGTTGTAGTAAAACAAAAGAGAACAAACAAAACCTTGTCAGTCCCTTTCCTATGTCTAAATCAAACATGGCAGCAAACACTGTTCTGATATGCATAAAAACAAATGCTAACAATGTCTGCAGGGACTCCTTTGTTACCATAGGCCTTGAAAATTAGTACAACACTAATTGTTAGACTACCAAGTAACCAGGCATTAGATACCAAGGTAGGGGCCAGCTGCAAATGGGGTTTAAAGTATGTTGTTCTTGCCTAATCAGTTGTTTTATTAATATCCTCTCTCCTTGTCTTAGCAAAGGATAAAACTCATTGAAAACCTCCCCCATGAAATTTTCTGAGACAACCCTGGTAAATTTTCATCTCACTGTCTTCATGGCACTTAGAACATGCATTTACGAACACTTTTAAAAATTCTTTCATAATACATTCTCACCACTTGTTTTGTATTTCTTGGTATCTCACATTTTCCCCTAACTAAAATGTAAGTTCCTTGAATTCAGGGTCATTGACCTAAACTTGTCTTTAAATCTCGCAGTAGGAGTTTAAAAAGTGGTTGCTAAACAAATTTAAGCTTCTAATGGTTGTCTCTGAGGGGGTTTTAATAGATGTCCTTGTTGGGCTCAACTTTTGGGATCCATTCCAGCGTATTTTATTTGGTTTAATCTTTCTGTAGTAAAGAGTTACAACTTGGTTGTTTTATCATTATCATTATTATTATTTTATTTCAGCATATTACCGGGGTACAAATGTTTAGGTTACATATATTGCCTTTACCCAACCCAAGTTGAGCTTCAAATGTGTGCATTCCCCAAATGGTGCCCACTGCACCCATTAGGTGTGACTATATCCATCCCCTCAT
>NW_012150952.1:4015933-4018054 GCF_000956105.1 Propithecus coquereli
TAGTATTATATTATGCTTTGAAAAATCTATTTTTAATTATAATTGTCTTTTAAATCTGTACCACATCTAGTATTATGTCCTTCTCTTTCATTCCTCTTCATGTTTATTTATGCCATCACTTACCAGAAATGTCTATTTTATTAGTTTAATAAAAAAGTTTTTTAATTGTTGATGGTTGTCATTGTTCTTTGCTATTTCATGAATGTCTGCTCTTTTTCTTACAGTGTTTCCTTCCTTCTTGAATTTTTACTCTTTATTAACTTCATGATTTATACATTTAACCCTTGAATTTTCAATCTTTTTTCAATCTCTAATGTATGCAATTTTTTGTTAAAGTCAATTGAGCAACATTTTACAAATTTTGGCATTATCATTTAGAATCCAAATATTTTGTGATTTTCCTTACAGGTGTTTTTTCTCTAACTTTTGAAGCACTCACAAGTGTGCTTTTTAATGTCCAAATCTATAATGGATGCGTGGGAGATTGGAGAGTTGCTATGTTTGTATTATGATACCTAATTTAACTTCTTTTTTGACAGAGAGATGAGTTTTTGTGTTACTGTCCAGTATTTGTTGAGACTTACTGGTCAGTTGTGTTCCCCCCCCCCTTTTCCTTACTGTTCCTCGAATGCTATTGGAAAAAAAAAAATTACTTTTTCTAATGGCTCAGTACAGTGCCCTATGTTATATTCATTGGAGCAAAATTGATTACTGAGTTGTTAAAGTCCTCTGTAGTCTTAAGACAGTTTTTTGTCTGATCTATCAGTTTTTTTGTAATATACGTTAATACTCCTAGCATTGCATGATGTTTTTAAATTCTCTCAATTTTATATTTTTGAGACTATGCCATTTAAATAGATGTAGGCTCAAGGTTATTATATATTCCCCGTGAATTATTTCATATACACTTAAGGAATGATCTTTCGCATCCCCAACAATGTTTTTTTTACCTTTGTTTATCTTGTCTAATGTTAATATTGTGGTATTGTTTTTGTTGTTGTTGTTTTGAATCTCTGCTTAATAGTTCTTAGTTTACTTAGTAATTATTATCATTTCCAAGTATATCTCTTATAAGCAGCATATAACTAGATTGTATTCCTTTTTAAATCTAATAAGAAAATTCAGTCACATTTATCATGATTGAGTTGGATTCAGTTTTTGTATTTTTAACTTTTTTTCTTTTTATGCCTTTCGTGTGATTGATTGGGTTTTCCTTCCACTTCCATCTCTTTATTTGAAAGCTATAATTTTTTTTCTTTTCTTCCAATAGCTATAAACTTTTAACAAAATAAACAATAAATTCGTGTCTCTCATATTCCCCCAAAATGCCAGGGTTTTATAATGCTTTCATTTCAATTAAATCTTCCCATTTTGCATGCAGTTATTGTCAAGTATTTTATTTTATTTCCACTTTATTTTGTCCCTCATTAGTTATTAGTATTATTTTTTACAGTTAATGTTTATTTGGAGTTACTCATGTCTGTTAGTCTTCTAGTTTATTATGTTTCTGTAACCCTCTCATTTTTTCCTTGTTATAATTTCTTTATTTGTTAAGAACATCTACTAGTAGTTAATCTCAACAAGATGCTCTAAGGGATAGAATTCCATTTTGGATACCAAAAATATTCTTATCATTGCCATCCTTGCCATTTTTGAGAGACCTAGTTATGAATTAAATTGTAAATTGACACTTAATTTCTCATGGCCCTTTGAAGATATTCCACTCTTGCCTTTATTTATTGATTTATTGATGTTATTTCTATCCATCTTACTGTCATACCTTGGAGATAAATCTATCTTTTGTTCAAAATGGTTTTAAGATGTTCTTTTTATTTTTGGTGTTTGGAGATTTCAACACACCAGATGGGAGAATGGATATTTATCTTTCTTGAGATTTGCTGTGTAGCTTTAGCTGGGAACTCTTATCATTATTTCAATTCTAAAAAATATTTCTGCCATTAGCTCTTTAAATATTGCCGTTCTGCTATCCTCTGTGGGATTTTTAATCTGAAACTCCTATGAATATACATTTCGACTGCTTATTACTTTCCCTATATTTTTTCCCATCCTGTTTTGATTCATCATTTTTATACTGCATTCTAGATATTTTCCTCATGTCTG
>NW_012150952.1:4018104-4019331 GCF_000956105.1 Propithecus coquereli
AAGCGAAGTAATTACACTTATAGTTCCTCTTACCTCCATGTTTTTGTTATATCATTTCCTAGACATCAAGATTGGTAACATTTATATTCCATTTGCTTAACCATAATCCCCATAGTTCTTTAACCCTGGTACTATATTTTAATGGATTCAGTGATCCGTGATAGACCTTTTACACAATTTCATCATTTGTGAAGGCTACATAGATCCATGTTTTATATGATTAGATTTTGTCCTTTGATAGATTTTTTTATCTCATACTTTACTCTTTGAAAGCCTATTTTTCTTCTCCGAAGATTCCTTTAGAATCATTCCTTTCTAATTGCTTTGAAAGAGTGAGGAACTCTAGTTTGAACTCTTTCTGTATTTGGGCAGTTCCTCTTGTTTGCCTAGTCTGCCTTTTGCATGTGCTCCTTCCCACTGTGTGTGTGTGTCTGTGTTTGCAAATTTTAATGCATAATTCCTATGTGGGCTCCCCTCCGGGAAATACGAATCTTGAAGGCAACAGACTACTCACTAATCAACAAGTGCTCCAGAATCCGCAGCCTTCACTCACATTGGTGATCTCAGAACTCAGTCTGGCCAGAAAAATAGAGAATTTCCCTGACCCTATTTGGACACATTCCTCATGATTTTTATCATGCGATCAGCCTGGTGTAACACAGACTCTTCTTGTGTAACACAGACTCCGTGGCAATTTGGTAATTGTTGCTTCTCTTCTCTCCTTTGCCCTGCCTGAGCTACCTCAGACCCTCTAGGCTAAGTGTCTGGGAATTAGACACTAAAATGACTACATCTTTTTGCTTCTCTGGGTACTGTAGGGAGATACGAGGTGCCAGCTTTAATGAGATAAGACAATCATATATAATTGGATTGTTCTTAAGCCAATTAAGAGTACATATGTAAGGATAATTAAAATGGAATTCAATATCCTCTGTGGCAACAGATTTAGTTCGTCTTCTCTGTCTTTGTTCCAAAGTTATAAAACATATTTTTGCTTAGGTGGACATCTTTGGTTTGTCATAAAAGACTATGTGCCTATCTGAAGCTTCGTTTTTCAATAATCTTCTTAAAGATTTTGAACTATACTAAATACTAGCTGCTCAAGTTCTGTCTCTCACATTGCACCTAGCATATGTTTCAAAAAGTAGGAAAAAAAGTTTTACATTTTTCTCAAATTCCCAACATTTCCCCCCAATCGGAATCACTCTTAACAAATGACCTCAACTC
>NW_012150952.1:4029611-4050075 GCF_000956105.1 Propithecus coquereli
ATCTATTTGGTGGTGATTATTGTGCAAATTTAGAAAAATATTATTTTGATTTTGGGTATATTTTCATTTCACAAGGAATTTGCCTTCATTCAGTAAAAATGTACTTCATATTTCCTCTGAATATATGGTATGTTTTAGGTGCTTTGGGATAACAGAAACACAGCAAGTGCTTATTGAATGAATGATTAAATATACTCTAATTGGATACATAAACTATGTTTGTGAATAACCAAGATATGAGGTAGAAGCGGGTAACCTTAAGGGGGAAAAGTACAAAGTGCACTGTACTTTTATATGCAGAAGGAAAAAATCAGAAACAAATTTAAAATTCTTGAATTGGACCTCGAGATATATGTAGAATTTGAAGTAAATGGATGGAAAAGTACTGAGAGGTCCAAGGGTATAAAATCAAAAACTAATTCGGTGGGAATCTGGATTGTAAGAGGAACAGTAAAAATGATTCTAGAAAGATGGATTGGAAGTAGATTTTGGAAGATTCCTTGAGTGTGAAGCTGAAGAGTCTGAACAGTTCACTCCCTATGTCTGCAATACAAAGCCATAGAGGGCTCTTGAGCAGAGCTATAATGTAACAAGACTGTTGCTTTTTAAGGAAATTATTCTGGCAGTACTGAAAGTGAATGATGGGGATGGGAAACATGAAAGTGGAAAGAATAGGTAGAAAGTAATTTTAGTTGTTCTCAGAAGGCATATGAGGGCTTGAATTGGGGGGATGGCATTGGAATTAAGGAGGAAGAGAAAAATGCAGACATTATCATCATCCTCATCATCCTAGTGTTCCTCCTCATCTTCCTCCTCCTTCAGGGGTAGCAATTTTACATTTTGTCAAATAACACTTGAAACAAGATATAGGGAGGAGCCATTGATGACTCTCAGTTACAAGCTTGTATGACTGAGAATAGAATTCAGGTGTTAAAACTTTTGTAGGGGAGAGATTGATTTATTAGCTTATACAACTGTTTCCTCTGCTTCAACATATGTGTAGTTTATCTTGTTTACAATTCTGTCTCCAGCTCCAGGAATAAGGTTTAGCATATATGATATACTCAATAAATATTTTTGGAAAGAAGAAGTAACAAATTGTCCTAGATTTAGTGAAGCATTTGGTAACCCAGAAGGCCAGAGTCTAAGCCCAGTATTTTATTCAACCTGTAGCAGTTTCTGTTATTCAGTTTTTTCTAGTCACTGGGAGAAGTATAAAGAAATAAGGCACAATACCTGTCCTCAAGTAACAGTTTATTGGGAAACTATTTATTTATTCAAGAAATATTTCTTGAGCATGTATTGTGTGCTGTATGCTTTGTTACATACAGAGGATATAAGAATGAATCTCGTGGTGGAATAACAGAGGAGAAAGACAACCTCATGCTGAAATACAATACACCGCTTACTACTAGCAAAGAAGTTTAATAACTGGATAGGTCTATACCAGTTAATTTAGTATTTAGTACAAGTATAAATTTAGTATAAGAACAGGCAGAGTCACATAAATGTCATAACAGAAGCATAAAGAAAGTCCTCTGAAGGCATAGAGGATGAAGAAATTTAATCTGAATGTAGGATTAAAGAAGATTTAATGATAGAGAGGTTGCTTAAGCTGAACCTTAAAGGTCTGGTAGGTGTTTCTTAAGTGCAGCCAAAGGAAATTGAATTTCACAAGGGAAGGGCATGTCATCCACTAAGACTTGCTTGTATGTTCCAGCAGATTCAGTGTTTCCGTAAGACAGAAACATCCTACAAGGGGGAAAATGGGGTCTACTCTGCTGAAGGGGAATGTGATCTACAAGCTTGATGACCTTGGTCACAGGCTAAGCTCTTTGAACTTTTTCTGAAATCAATGGGCACCATCAAAGATTTTTCAAATGTGAAATAACATGCATAGAATAATTCAAACAAATATCATAGTGTCTGGACTTAGGGTAGGGGAAGAAGATCCAAAGGATAAATAAAATACAGTCATTGTTTTCTCTGAGGAGCCAATAGCTCTGTGAATGATGGATTGGACAGCAGAACAATACGACATAGGGAGACTAGTTAAGAGACAAGTGCAGTAGTTAAGATACGAAGTAAAGGTCTGACCTTGGGTATTGGCCTTGGAAATAAAAAAAAACAAAAACGAATTCCAGACATATTTTCAACCCAGAATGACTAAGGATAAATGACAGATTGCCTATGTGTTGGGGTTGCTAAAGGTCTAGAAGGCAATGAGAGATTTTATCTAGGGTGACCTGGAAGGACAGAGAGGCTCTGTAGGCCTCTCAGTATTTGATACCAAGAAATTTAGAGCTAGCACCTTCTGTCTGGTTAAGATGAGCTCAGTCCACTGTCCTAGAAGAAAGAGACAGGCGACTTGAGGCAACAAGCTATGAGACCTGCTGCTGTTTCACTCTAGCTTGTACATATCCAAATGGGAGTGAACACTGTTTCCTAGGCCAGAATGAGTAGAGAAGGCATGGGAATGTGAATCTGGTTACATAGGTTTTTTTTTTTTTGAGCCACTGGAAGGTCCTACAATTGTGTGAAATACCTAAGAATTTAATTTGTGTGAAGGCTTTTCTTCACATAGTTTTACAAAATGTGAAACTCTCAGCTTTCTTCTTTCCCTCCTTTGATACCCCAGGTTTCTGCTCACTTTCTAGCATGAAGCAGTCCTATAGGGCCTCCTGTTCTGGACTCATATGAAACTGGGGTTCACTCCATTATTACATCCTTAAAATATGGAAAGCGAAGCTTCCCATTTATCTTGCCAGTCTCAGCTGTTATTAGGCCTGTCTGGTGTTTTACTTTTCTGTATTTGTACTTTTTGTACTTTGGTACTTTTACACATTTTTAGAGGTCTGTTTATCTTAGATTATACTTTTTACTTGCTCCTACTTGTTTTATAACATCGTGACATCTAGCTTTATATTTAATTTTACTCTTCACACATTGTGCTGCAAGTAACAGAAAGTCCAACTCAAAGTGACTTAAACATAAAGGGGATTTATTGGCTCAGTTAATTAGAAGATAGAGGTTTGGTTTGGCTTCTAGTTGTTGATCCCAGGATTCAGTTATTATCAAAGGTCCATTTAATTATTATTTAAATCATTAATTTAAAAAAGTCTTCTCCCTTCTCATTGACTTTATTCTAAACCTGAATCCCTTTGTGGTAGGATGGCTACCTAAATCAAGAAATGAGCCTTGAGAAGCTAGGTATGGTGGTATGCGCCTTTAGTCCCGGAAATTCGGGAGGATCACTTAAATCCAGTAGTTCAAAGCCAGCCTAGGCAATACAGCAAGACCCTCGTCTCTTAAAAAAAAAGAAAAGAAAGAAGTGGAAACCTGCCTCTTGGTTCACATGCATTGGGAGAATACTTCTGTACCAGTGACCTAAGGTTCACACTAATAACACTACTTAGATCACATGACCATTTCTTAACACATTAACTGTCATGTGAGTTGTATTTAACTCATGCTAGTTTTGAGGCTTCATGAAGCATAAGTAACTTACATGACTCTTCACCTTGGGAGCAGCAAGAACAATTTTTCAAATCGTTTATAACTCATACACAAAAAACAATAACAAATAACAAATTTTTCATTAAATTAGAAAGGATCATCTTGTTTTCAAAGTTTTTATTCTATTTTCCTAATAAAACACCATGGCCCCATGGAAAAATTTTTTGTTTTTAGTGTGGCTGTCAATATGTTGAACAATGACTCTAGTCAGAGAAATGATGTAATGCAAATTGACCTAAGCCAACTAGGCCTACCGTTGGAACTTAGAGTGCATTCACTGTATCGTAAATTAAATGGTGCACTCATGGCAAAGGTCAGAGATACAGTAAAAATATGGTTTTTAGGAAGTTTTATTATGGGATATACTATGACAGGGTGGATACTTGGTAGGCAGTTAGCAGTGCCCACTGAAATGGCACAGGAATTGAGTCTGGTTTTAGCATGTTGGGTTGAGATGCTTCTACTATATGGAATGTCTACGAAATGATTATTCAGGCTTTGATACTGGAGAAAATGGAATTAGCAATAAAAATGTATATAGATTATTGTGTCAGCTATGGGATTTGATGAGATTGGGAGCCATAGTCATCCCAGAGATATATATTTGTGAAACAGTGTGGATAAAAAAAGTATGGAAAAGAGCCAGGGACTAGACAGAAAATAGCAAATCCATGAGAGATCATCAGTGTGGAGATCATACACAGGCAGCCATGGCAAATGGACATTGAGAGACTAAGTAGACATCTCTCCTTGGGGACTAAGCAGAGTATCTTTTCTTTGTCCCTCCAAACTCACCCTTCAACCTTCTTCACTCTGCTTTGCTCCCAAAGGCTAATCTGTAGGGACTACTGCATCAGGAGCACCTGTAGCCTCTGCTGTCTTGTTTTTTCCTTTAATTTTGAAATAATCACAAACTTCTAGAAAATGTGAAGGTACATTTCAGTATGACTTTACAGCCTGATGATCTAGTCTCCTCAGCCCACCCCGATATATTGTGACTTTAAGGATACATTTTTCTACAAGCAAGGACATATTCTCTTACATAAGCACAATGTAACCAGTCAAAATCAGGAGATTAACAGCGATGATTATCACGTAATTCTTAGATTCTATGCAAGTTTAGCCAGTTGTCCCAGTAGTATCACTTTTAGCAACAGGATCTGTTTTGCATTGAGTTGTCATGTCTCCTTAGTCTCCTTCTGGAACAGTTCTATCATCTCTCCTTGATTTTCATGAGCTTTGAAGATTATAAGCCAATTTCAGTTTGCATGATGTTTGCTTCTGCTCAGATTCAGATTATGTACTCTTGGGAGGAATACAATTAATGATGCTATTCTTCTTGCATCCTATTATGCTGCATACAACTTTGATTTGTTCCAATACTGATGCTGTTCACTTGATCATGTGATTAAAGTGTATCTACTGAGCTTCTCCAGTGTAAACTTGTTCCTTTCTTCTTTGTAATTAAATAGTATTTTGCAAAGAAGTTCTTTTTTTTTCTTGTTTTTGTTTTTTCCTTTTCTGAGACAGGGTCTCCCCTCTGTCACCTGGGCTAGAATGCAGTGGCATCGTCCTACCTCACTGCAACCTCAGACTCCTGGGCTTGAGCGATTTACCTGTCTCAGTCCTCAGGCTCCCGAGTAACTGGGACTACAGGCACTGGCCACCACACTTGGCTAATTTTTCTGTTTTTTTTTGTGAAGAGACAGGGTCTTGCTTTTGCTGAGGCTGGTCTTGAACTCCCGGCCTCAAGCAGACCTCCTACCTTAGCCTCTCAAAGTGCTAAGATTATAGACGTGAAGCCTAGTATTTTGTGAAGTTCTTTTAAACTGAATAAATACTTGTTCCTTTTTAAACCTTTATTTATTTATTTATATCTGTATGGCTTCCTTGTTTCCTATTTTTTAAAAGGTTATTATGCTTAAATTGTTCCACATTTGCTCAGTGGGAGCCCATTAAAGCTGGTTCCTGTGCCCTCTGATATATGTCTCCATCATTCTTTGAGCACTTCCTTATTTTGAAGTACATCAGGGTGTTCTGATCTCATACTTTCCCTGCCCTAGCCCAGGAATGACCCCTTTTTTCCAAGAAGCCATGGTTCTCTTTTTTTTTTTTTTTTTTTTTTTGAGACAGAGTCTCGCTCTGTTTCCCTGGCTAGAGTGAGTGCCGTGGCATCAGCCTAGCTCACAGCAACCTCAAACTCCTGGGCTCAAGTGATCCTCCTGCCTCAGCCTCCTGAGTAGCTGGGACTACAGGCATGCGCCACCATGCCCGGCTAATTTTTTCTATATATTTTAGTTGTCCGATTAATTTCTTTCTATTTTTAGTAGAGACGGGGTCTCGCTCTTGCTCAGGCTGGTCTCGAACTCCTGAGCTCAAACGATCCGCCCGCCTCGGCCTCCCAGAGAGCTAGGATTACAGGCGTGAGCCACCGCGCCCGGCCCATGGTTCTCTTTAATGGAGGATGGCATTTAGAAATCAAGCTCTCGTGAAAGGTGTGCTCTTTGCTGTTAGGATGTTGCTGCTTCCAGATCTAGGGAAAATCTCAGAAAAATACACTTATGGTATTCATGAATACATACATGCACACACATGTATGTGTGTGTGTGAACACCTCCTTCTGTCTTGGAGACAAGGGACATCACATAGAAGACAGAGTGTGAGCCTATTTACAATACGTGTAAACAAAACGCAGCTTGTATCTACATTTATTTCTATACGTATCTCTGTGTCTTGTAAGCCATGAATTTATACTGATACCTCTAATCCTAATGTGATACCCCATGGTTCATTCCAGTTTTCTCTCTCTGCATAGCTGTCTCACACTTCTCTGCCAGGGAGAAACTGGCTTCTCTGACTTTTAATATATGTAGATATTTGATTACGTCCTTGTAGGTAGCCAGTCTTCCATCTTGGCCACCATACCTCCCCAACATGGATGGTGTGCTCATCGCACACAGGCTCTGGCTCTCGATGACAGGCCACACACCCACCTCACCTGGAGGTCCTCCCGGTCCTGGTTGACTTCTGACACTGCACGTCAGTCTACTCCTCTGTGTAGGTGCTGCTTCACCCTGCTGAGACTCCAACACTTCTCTCCAGGCCTCCCCTACCCTCCACATAGACACCTACCTCACCCCACTAGGTTCTGTGATTCCACTCTGGGCCATCAGGGGTCGCTGCCCCTCTCTACACAGGGGCCTATGTCGCTTTAAACTCTAGGCCTGAATTGCTCAGAAGAGGGAAAAGAAGGCTGTCTGGATTCTGATTGGGTTCAGCTATTGAGAAGCCTCAAGAGAGGGGATTCAATAGAGGAGAAGATTGAGACTGAGCCCACAAGCTCCCGATGTGGTCAGCGTAGGCCCCGTCCATTGACCAGCTCAGATGGCGAAATCCTCTAGTCAGTGCTCTGTCTGTCTGAGGTCTGGTACCCTCTTCCGCCCCTCACGTTTCAGGTCAAATCCTACCTCGCCTTATTAGCTCTAGCTTGCTACAGTATCTTCTGTGGCTTTGCTGTACCTAGGCCATACCTTTATAAATCATCACTTTAATCTCCTCTCTTTAACGTGAGTGACCCATCTGTGCCTGCTGGGACTATTGACTGATAGGCCACTGAGGAAGTGGAATAATGTCGATGTAAACAAATTATAGTGGTTTGGAGTGGGAATAGGGTATATAATCCATTTATTCAGGTTTATTTGACACCTATTATGTGCCAGACTCTGCTAAGCACTAATGATACAAACACTAAGTCACAGTTCCTGTCCTGAGAGAGGTAGTGGTTCTATAGGAGAGAGACAGGTAAAAGCCTATAGTTACAGAACTATGCTGTGATGGTAGCATATGCATTATGTTATGGGAACATAGAGGAGATTATTCTATTCCGTTCGTGAAAATTAGAGAAGGTTTAAAAGAGCGAGTGTCATTTGGATGGGGTCTGGAAAGATGTAGAAGTTTGTCAGGTAAGGAAATGTGGAGGGCATTCCAATAGAGGAAACAATGTGTGCCAGTAATAATACGGACTGCTTATAATGCTAGGCCTTTTATAAAACGTGTATTTTCACTAATCCTTACAATAATGCTCCAAATGGCATTATCGTTAATCTCACTTTCTATGTGGAAACTGAGGATCAGGGAAAAAGAAGGACTCACCGAACTTCTTGCAGGTAAAACCATGGGAGTCAGAATTGGAACACAGGTTTGCCCAACTCCAAGCTCATGCTTTTTCCCCTATGTAGTGTTTCTTGTCCCCAAGACATAAAGGCAGAAAAGTGCATAATGTCTGTCTACCTGTAATTTGAGATGGCCAGGATAAAGGTAAGTTTGAAGCTAGAAAGATAGGTTGGAACAAACATTTAAAAAAAAAAGCCTCACATGTCAGTAGGCAATATAGAGCATACCAGGATTTTACACTGGAGCATGACATGGCTAGATTTATGTTTTAGAAAAAGAGTTCTGGTGAAGGACAGAAGCCTGGAACAGGGAGGGAGGCTTCCCTGACTGTCTACTTTGCTGTGGGTTAGCCACGTTGTCTTCTTTTCTGTCCCTGAGACCCACACGCTTTCTCTCTTAGCTTCTTTGCTTGCTAACAGCTCTGCCTAGTGCTGTTCTGACATCTTTTGGTAAGACCAGCTCCTTCTCTTCCAGCAGGTATCAACGTTAGATCCTCACAAAGGCTTCCCTTTCTTCCACTTCATCTAAAGTACCTTCGTTAGCTGTCCCTGGTTTTATTTTTTTGTTTATTTCCTTTATGGCATTTATCGTGATCTATCATTGTTTATGTATTTGTCTTCCTCATTTGAACAAAGACCTCAAGACAGTGCTTGGGTTTCCTCTGCTTATTGTACCTGGCATATAGTAAGTGCTCAGTGAATGTTGACTGAATGAATATAGTCTGGGAAATAATTTATAAGTCTAATTTAACTTGTCTGATAAACATAAGAACTTTAGCGAAAGACATTATAGAATGAAAAAGAATTTATGAGATATTAGATTAGTTTGCTAGGGCTGCCATAACAAAATTCCACAGACTAGGTGGTTTAAACGGCAGAAGTTTTTCTCACAGGCTGGAAGTTTAAGGTCAAGGGGCCAGCAGAGTTGGATTCTCCTGAGGCCTCTGTCCTTGGCCTATTGAATTAGAACACTCCGCTTACGATTTCATTTAACCTTAATTCCCTCTTTAAAAGCCCTTTCTCAAAACACAGTCACATTGGAGTTAGAGCTTCAATATATGACTTTGTGCAGGGGGCGGGGAGGGCGGTGCGTAATTCAGTCTGTCTTAGGCATTTTGGAAATAAAATCTTCAGGACTTGGTAACTCGATTAGGGGAGAAGGAGATTTTGAATACATGCTTTTTAAGTATTATGTTTATTGTGCATTTGAGAACAGCAAAAGATTGGTAATTTTTTAAAGCTAGAGTAGATTTACGATTTTGGCTTAAAAATTGAGGCAATTAATTGAACAAATTGAAGGTAGGAGAGAGAGGATTTGATTTATTAACCAAGGTTTTGGAGTACATAGGAAGCAGTAGGCTATATTGGAGAATAAGCTTATTTGAGAAAAACACAGGGGAAAAAAAGTACTGATTTTTGAGATCAGAGGCAAGCAGGAAAGAAGGCCTAAAGAAATACTTGAATGTGAAAGTGAGGCGTTTCAGCTGGATCGTGGTGTATTTGCTCAGAGACTAGATGGTTAGGGGTTTCAAAGCTTTGGAGAACAGTGCGACAGATTGTCATAGAGATCCATCTTGGTGAGAAAAGTGGACTCTGAGCAGCACAAGGGCCAATTCGAGGTTAGATGGCAGTGGACAGAGTTGGTCTACTTGTGTGTTTTTCACCCTAGCAATGCTAAATATTTATGCAGTTAGCTTGGTAACAGCTGTGCCAGAAGTTAGATTTTGGAAGGGTCAGAGATTTACAAAGGCTCAAATTAAAAGAGTTGGGAGATTTTAGGGGACTCATGGGATGCTTGTTGATTGATGAGATGTGGTTGATTAAGGGGCTCAGGCTCCATAGAGAGGAAAGTAAGGTCAGAGAGGCTGAACTAAGTAGAGGTTTCAGGGAGAGGAAAACGTGGGTTGGAAAGAAGGAAGATATATTGTTGAATGAAGTGTTACAGAGTCTCAGAGTAACACACTTTGGATATGATCAGGTTTAGGTAAACGTATGGGGGTCAAAAGTCATCTTTTGGCCACAGCATTTTGGTTCAGAGATCAAATACAAAGAAACCAAGAGGTCAGAGCAGCAGTGGTCAGTGCTAGCGGATAGGTAGAACTATAGCTAGTTCTGCATTCAGTCCCCAAATGGGAGTATTGGCTTAATACGTTCAGTGTTTGGGTCTTGTAGCCAGACATGCTTTTGTGCATAACTCTCTACGATATGTGCTTGGAGAATTTTTAGAACCTCCTTGATTATATAATCAAGGAGCCAATTCTTCCTTTCTTTAAGAATTTGTACTTTATAAACTATGTCTACATAGAACAATTTAGTAACCTTTTGAAAATATATGGCAGCTGGTGTAATAAATGTCAACTAAAGTGGAGTCCTATTAAAGTTTTTATTACACTTTCAAATTGAACCTCACTGATGAATAGATTGTTGTCATTTCTGTCATTGGTATCATTTTTAAGTGATGTTCTTCTCTGCCTCCATTTGGTGGTATCAGGACTAACGAGACTGTCTCTGCAAATATTTATAAGACCATCCTCCAACTGCTCCTAAATAAATTATGCCTACTATTTTTTGTCCAAATGGTAATTGCAGCATTTCAATCCATTCTTACTAATCTCCCAATTTTGTTCTGCATTCGTGTCTGTGTGTCTATGGTCTGTTAAACGACTAGCCACTGAAGGATATGTACTGCATAGGCTCTTTAAAACTCTATCTGGCTTTATGCTCCTCAGGTTTTGCACTCTCTGGCAATAATGCACATAATTTTAACTGTGGAGAATGTCATTAAACTAAAATGGAACATTTACACAGTCCCTTTTGCAGAGAATTTTGGACTAGGAAAATGAATGTGTGTATCAGACATTTTACAGCACAGGAGAATGTGATTTATTGATTTCTGATGGCTCTGTTGGCATCAGTGTATATATTTAAAGTCACGCAGCCTTTATAAATGCAAATGGAAAAGGGCTTTCCATCTTTTTACTCCGTGGAAATAGCTCATACATTTTCAATAACTCAGACTCCTCTTAGAGATTGCCGTATCTACTGTATATATTGATTTAAAAATCATACTGTTATTTTATTCCACAAATAGCATATATAATGAAATGTCAATTTACCTAAAAGATTATAAAATTCAAAAGTATTAAAGATATGAAAAATACTAGTATCTTAAGCCTTTAGGTAAAAGTAAGTGTGTACTTGAGATGTAATTATTTTAATGGAACTGACACTTTGGCTTTTTCCCTGAATCTGAAAGCATATCTTAAAGTACTTAGAAAATCCATTATTCCCTCTTTGCCTAAGTCACTTACTAGTGATAGTAAATCATACATAGCCAAAGATATTCTTGCAGACCATGCCTGGATATTTCCATTCTCATCATTTGGGCTTTATGGAGGGTATGGAGGTATATATGTATTATTTAATAATATGAAAATTACTTATGGAGGAAAGTAATTTCATCGGTATATTATTCATTTCTTAGCTAACTGATAGTTAACATCAAATACTGTTTATCAGTATCTGCTTCAGTGTATGTCAGATAAACTATAGATTGAATTACAGATTTGCAAGTAATTGCATATAATGGGCAATCCAACAAATGGAGCTTATTTTAGTCCCTTGAATAAGGTGCTGATGGAGGAACACAAGTTCATTTAACCTGGAGAACATACTATTCTGTGCATTAAATCACTTTTTTCCTCTTTGATTAACATATAGGATACTGAGTGGCAACTTCAGGGCCTTGAAGGGTATCTTTGGCCATGTATGATCCACTATCACTAGCATATTGGATTATTAAATATTTAATATTGACATCCAATATTTATATAATTACCTTTTTGTTATATAACTTATTTAATAATATATGTGTGTGTGATTCTTAGCTGCCAGTTTATACAGGAATAGTGAATGAGGGACTTTAAACTTGCTAAATCATAAATATGAAAAAGAGATTACTGGAGTTTGAAGAAGGAAACTATGAATGCGGTAGATTGCACATTAGTGCCTGTCATTTTAACAAGGAACGTTCCAATGACAAGGTCACCATTGATCATAATGAACAGGCGTGACTCACCGTAAGTTAGGGTCAAGGGTAGAAGGAAGAAAACTGGTTTCACTTAGGAAATCACCTTTAGAACTCCTAGTAGTTATTAAACCCTGATTAGAAAATATAGTTACCTGAGACAATACTTTGATTCCATTTTTAAAATGTATTAAAGTTTATTGTAAAGTAATAAAGAATCAGTTATAAGCAGGAAGTCAACAGTGTGGTAATGTTTGAACCTCTGGGTTAAGGTGGCAGTATAAATGTGCATATTAAGTCCCTTCACTGCTTCTTATTTGCCATTAAAGTAACACTGGCTTTTTCCCATTAATGTATTTCTTTATCAGTCCTGGAACCTAGGGGAAGAATGCCATCCAGGTGCCAAAAGCTGTGAGGAAATTCTGCAGGAGATAATAAAAGTGAGACTAGACTAACCAGAGATGATGGATGAGAGTGACCGCCTCAGAAGGGAAACTGTGGGCTCTGACTGAAGGGACTGCAGATTCCGCTGTCCAAAGCCAGCTCTGAGTGATGGAGGCCAGAGGCAAGGGTGGAACAGTCAGGAGGGGCAAATCTCAAACTACTCTTGCTTTCTGGGAATTTTCACCAGGATTTAGTGGCTATAACAACAGGATCCCATTGCAGAAAATGTTTCCAGGCCGTGCCTGCTATGGGGTTGCCTTGCATTCTATGCCCAAAGGCTGGTTGTTTTGGTAGCTGAAAGGAGGCTCAGACTGACTGATATATCGCTAAACATATGGGTGAGATGTTCTTTGTTAAAGAATCAATCCCTACTCCTCACAAGTACCAAACCTCTACTTGGGCTAGCATCAGCTGGGGCAAACATGCAACTTTTTCCTGATTCTTCATCTGAGTCTGAAAGATTTGTACAAGGTCCAACAGAGTTTCTGACAGATACCATCTCAATATCTATTATTGATCTAACACCTACTGACCTTGCTGTCTCAGAATGAAAAGACAGAAATCAATAACTAGACATAGAAAATATTTGGCAGTTCAAAAAAGAGAACCAATGTGATAATTCAGAGAATAAGACTCTGTATGTTACTGTTACTGAAGTAAGATGAAAATGATCTTGACAGTGTCTATTAATAAACTGAAGGTGATTCAAAAGAATTATAAATACCAATTGAAGTTTTACGGTGGGATATGCGACATGCTAGGCATTGGGGATATTATGTTACATGGACTGTCATGAGTCCTTCATTTAGCCTTCATTAAGCTTACAGTATAGCAGGAGAAACAATGTTAGAAGTAGTAAATGTGTATGAAGCTCCCTGGGGTTATAGTTTTGAAAAAAAAAAACAGCTTCTGACTGGTACATGAGTAAGTTTGATGCACTTAAATTATTTAGAAACAGTTTGATGCTTTGGAATCTTAACATTATCTTAGAATCAGACCAGTGCTCTTTTTCTATGGTGAATTATTCGCCACCACTGAGGCATATGGTGGTTTTCCATTCTCACTAGTGAGAACAGGCAATGACTGCTTCTGGCCCTATATGAGCACAAACCACTGTTGCCTCTACTCATTTCAAGTGGTTCTTACAAAACCTCTGGTAATTTTCTCACATTCACGTTCTGATCATTCTGATCAACATTCAGCTGAAGAACTTCAGAATTTTCTCCTTGTGATATTCTATCTTATTTGGCTTCTTCCTGTGAACTATAACCACATGTTTCCCCTGACTCACCTTCAGGGTCTTGTTAGCCCAGTAGATTGATAGTGGTGCCATATTCTGAGACTGATAAAACTGGAAGAACTTGTAATGTGGTTTGAATGTTTCCCTCCAAAATTTATATGTTGGAACTTGAACTCCAAGCTGATGATATTAAGGGGGGGGGGGCTCCTTTGGGAAAGTGATTAAATTGTGCATACTTCACCCTCATGAATGGGATTCATGCCCTTATAAAAGAGGCTTCAGAGAGCTGTCTGATCCTTCCAACTCTTCTGCCAAATGAGGACACAGGAACAAGATGCCATCTTGGAAGCAGATATTAGCCCTCACCAGACACCAAATCTGCTGGTGCCTTAATCTTGGACTTCCCAGCCTTCAGACTGTAAGAAAATAAATTTATGTTTCTTTTATAAATTACCCAGTCTCAGATATTTTATTATAGCAGCACAAATGGATAAGACAGCATGTTTTCCATTTTGGACATGTAGGATCTGAAGTATATTTAAGAAATCTATTTGGAAATTGTGAATAAGAAGTTGGCTATATAGATCTGGAGATTAAACTGTAGTTCTAAGATGGAATTAAAAAGAATTTGGGACCACTGATGTATGCATGTTAATTAACACCATGCATATAAGTATTAAATTGTTAAGTATGAAATGTCCGATTTCCATAAGTACTAAGTTTGATAGTTGATATCTCTGACGTTTCACTTTGGCATTTCTTGTTTTATTTTTATTGTGAAGGTACATCCTCAGTCTTTTGAATGTATGGGTTAGCTTGTGACTATCCTTCACATTTCTTTTTAGAGCAAATTTTATGAAACCATGGATAAGTCAAAAATTCATGTTATTTTTGAATATGAGATTTGTTGTGGAACTGATGCTGTGCAGACAGCTTGAAATATCAGAAAAGTGTTTGGGAAGGATGTGGTAATGAACGCACAGTACATCCATGATTTGAGAAGTTCCATTCTGGTGATTTTAATCTTGAAAATGAGCCATGGGGGTAACCTGAGACCAAGGTGGATCATGATGAGCTGAAAGCTGTAGTGGAAGTGAATCCATCTCAACCTATGCATGAATTAGCAGCAAGGTTTGATATTACTATTCCAACAATATTGGACCAGTTGAAACAAATGGGCAAGGTAAATAAGCTGGATAGATGGGTACTGCATGAATTAAACGAACATCAGAAGAGAAATCATCTTGAAGCTTGCCTTTCTTTGCTATCATGACATAAAGGTGAACCATTTCTACACCGTATTGTTACATATGATGAAAAATGGATTCTTTTTGGCAATTTCAAGCATTTGGCACAATAGTTGGATGAAGATGAAGTGCTGAAACGTAGTCCAAAACTGAATATTCATCAAAAAAAGCTAATGGTGTCTGTTGGGTCATGCAGTGCTGGTATTATCCACTACAGCTTCATGAAACCTGATCAACTGACTATAGAAGATGTCTACTGCAATGAGTTGGATGAAATGGTGAGGATGCTTGTGCTTAAACAGACAAGACTGGTCAATAGAAACAGGCCGATCCCCTTGCAAGACCACATGTTGCGTGAACAATGCTGCTCAAATTATAGAAGCTGGACTTGGAAACTTCCTGTTATCCACCATATTCACCAGACCTGCACTAACTGACTACCACTTCTTCCAGGCTTTGGACCACCTCTTGGAAAGAAAAATATTCAATTTCTCAACAAGCTGTGGAAAACACCTTTCTCGATTTCATGGCCACTCACTCTCCAGGCTTCTTCACTACTGACATAAACAAGCTACCATTAAGATGGCAAAACTGTATTGATAGTTTAGGCACATACTTTGATTAATTCTACTGCTTCTTGTTTGAGATATAATAAACCTTTTGATTCAAAATCGGACATTTCAGATTTAATAACCTAATACTATAGGCTATAGAATAGAGTGAGAAGAGGGCTTAAGACAAGAGTGTTAGATTTCCAAATTTTAATAGCTGAATCAGAGAAAATGAGCTTGCAAAGGAGACTGAAAAGTAATCATCAGTAAAGTGAGGTAGAGAAAAACTAAGAGGATATCACTGGAGCCAAGGAAAGTGAATATTCGAGGAGGGCATGATTTATTTTATACTTACATTAAGTATTGAGTAAGATGAGGATTGAGAGTTATCTATCATATTTCACATGTGCAGTCCACTGATAATCTTGACAAACACAATCTTGGTGGCATTCTAGAGGTGAAAAATGAGTTTGGAGTGGCTTCAAAAGAGAATGGAAGGACAGAGTTTGCATAGAACTCTTTCATATTCCCTGTATGTCAAGAGGAATGGAGAATGCAGCAGATCTTAGAATTTCTTGATGAGTATGTCGAGGCCACCGTCTTTTTTAAATTGTTAATATAAATGGGGGTCTTTTCTTCCATAATATAGTTGTGTTTTGTGTATATGATAGCTATTTTTCTTAGACATTTTACTGAATGTTTGATAATTTTTAATTGTTTTTCATTTTATGCTCGAGTTTTTCAGATAATTGTGTCACTTCTGAGAATGATAATTTTATGTTCACTCTAATTAGTATACTTTTTGAGAGCCATTTCATTTATTGATAGGGGAGAAATCCAGATTAGAGTTGAATGAGATGTGAGCTGAAGAAAGGAAGCAGAGAATACAGACATATCTTTTATGAAATTTGGCTATAAAGTGGAATAGGCATAGGGGTAACTGGAACAGCATAAGTTAAGGAGAGAGGTGGAGTTTTCTTTGGTTTATTTTCTCATGTGAAAGAGGATTAAGTATGTTTAGAGATCAAAGGGATAGAGGTCCCTTTGAGAAGGAACAATTAAATAATCGAGATAAAAATAGAAATTGGTAGCTTACTACAATGATTTTTAAAAGGCAGGGGGAATAGGTAGTGACCAAAGCACTGGGATATTTTTCTTAGAAGGAGGCAGAGGACTGCTTCCAAAAAAACCGGAAGGGAGGAAGAAAGTGGATAAATAAAATGCATCTGAAAGTTGTTAGTGGAATGTCTAGGGAGCTCCTGTCTGATCAACACAGGTTCTTTTTTCCCCAGGAAAGTGATGTCAGGATCATGTACTGATAGTGATGGTAGGATGTGAGGACAGGGAGGAAGGTAAAAAGATTGCAGAGAAGGGAACAGAGTTTGCAATAGTGACTGAAGAGTGAGAAGGTGAGTTCGCTGAAAAGCACATTAGGCTAGCTGGAGAGTGATGAGGGAACCAGAGTGGAAGACTTAATTACCAAACCCGTCTTCTTAAAAGAGTGAATTTTTCCAAAAGTGCTGGCAGTAGAATGGAAAGGTTCACCCTGGACTAGGCTTCAGTCACATGTGTGTATCCAAATGACAAAAAAGACAAGACTCTTGTGAACATGATGGACCAGAAAATCTAAACTTGGAAAGGAGGAGAATGAAGAAAGAAGAGTGGACTGGGTGAAAGTAAGGGGATGAGTGGACAGCAGCTCGTGAGTTCTAGAGCGATAAGACTAGGGGTCGGTCGCATGCAAGCTGGAGGGAGCGAGGGAAGTCGGAGAGCATAATACGGTATAGGAGTAAAATTTATACTGATAGAGTTATTTGGAGGATTTTCCCTAGTTTTTCCCCAAAGATCTACCATCTTTTGTCTTTTTTAAAAAGTTGTTAATAGCTCCACAAAAAAATTTGAGTTTTTCTTTGTGATTTAGGGTTTCCTGTCTAGTTTGAAAAAATACGTCCTACATTAATATTATACAAATATGCTCCAAAATATTCTAATCTTTTTTTATATTTTTACATTTTTCCCTTTAGAGTTTTAGAAGTGTGAGTTCTAAGATATGGCTTTTCTTTTTAAAGATGGTTTTGTCTATTCTGTGTCCCTGAATTTCTATCAGAATTTTAAGATAAGCATGTCAATTTTTATCAAGAAATCAGCGGGAATTTTGACAGAAATTGCTTTGAATCTGTAGATCACTTTGGAGGTTATTGCCATTGCCATTGAACAATACTAAGCCCTCTAATCTGTCAACATGAGATGTCTTCCCATTTATTTAGATCTTTAATTTCTTTCAACAATGTTATTCTAGTTTTCAGAATGTAAATTTTACATTTCTTTTGTTAAAATTTGTTACTGTTTTATTCTTTTTAACGTTATTGTAAATGGATTTTTTTAAATTTTAATTTTGGGTTGATGAGGAGTCAGCTGTTATTGTGGTTCTCTTGAAAAGTCATTTTTGTCTTGCTGCTTTCAAAATTTTCTCCTAGGCTTTCCACATTTTTACTGTGATGTGTCTGGGTATGGATCTCTTTGCATTTGTCTTAATGATTGTTGAACGTCTTTAATCTGTAGCTTGGTTTTCATCAAATTTGGAAGGTCAGCCATTGTTTCTTTTACTGTTTTCCTCCTCCTCTCTCTGTCTCTTCTCTATCACTCCTACTGTCCATGCATTGATGTACTTAATTGTGTCCCACATTTCTCTGAGGCCCTATTCATTTTTTTCATTCTTTCTTCTTTTTGTTCTTGGAATGCATAATCCCTATCACTCTGTCTTCAAGTTTGTCGATTCTTTCATCTACCAGTTCAAGTTTCCTGAACCCCTCTAATGAAATTTTCATTTTAGTTATTTTACTTTTCAACATAGAATTTCCAGTTGGCTCTTTTTCATAGGCACTATCTCTTTTTGATATTCTGTGTTTGGTGGAACATTATCATCAAACCTTCCTAATTTATTTAAGCATGTTTTCCTTTAGTTATTTAAGTATATTTAAAATGGCTGCTCTGGAACCTTTTCTGTTAAATCCAATATCAGGGCCTCTCATAAGCAATTTTCTTGCCTGATTGTTTTCTAGACTAGGAGTCATTCTTTCCTCTTTCTTTACATGTCCCTATGTCTCTCCTCTCTCTCTTTTTTTTTTTTTGAAAAGTGGATATTTTAGGTTATGTGTCTATAGACACAGGGTGTCACTATGTTGCGTAAGCTGGAGTGCAGTGGCCACTCACAGGCAGAATCATAGCACGCCACAGCCTCAAACTCCTGGGCTCAAGTGATCCTTTCGCCTCAGCTTCCTGAGTAGCTGGAACTACAGGCGTGTACCCCAGCACTACTCAGCTTAGGTTGTATCTCATAGAATCTCTATATACTGCTACCCACCTTGTTTAGAGCTTGTTTTTGTTGTTTTTTTCTTATTAACTTATTTAGAGGCTTGGCTGGATTATTTCAGGGAAGCCGATTTACCTGCAGCATGAAGGGGCACAACCTTAGCCATGAGCAGAGTCACCCTGGAACTTTCCGTTTTTATGATCTTTCTGTTAAACTACTATAAATAATAGCTAAGTAAAATGTAGTAATTATTTAAAATATTTTTCCTCTAAAGAGGAGAGTGTTTCTTTTGTGTATTTATTTTATCATTATTTACCATAATTTTAGGAGTTTGTTTATATTTGCTCTGGGGAATGGGATAATTTATGTAAGGTTTTCAATTGTCACAATTACATCTGCCATTCATAAACATTGTGAAACTGTTTCTAAGTGTTCAGTTTCCTTCGTAAGCAACAGGGATAAAATTTTGGAGTAGATATAATTATTGTGCTCAAGATTTTACAATCTCCTTTGGCATCACACCCAGACTGTATGTTCCAGTAATTGCTGCCTGATTGCTTTATTGTTTTCAACAATGCCCTGGGGCATAAATTGTTCCACAGCCTGATCCAATTAAATTAGGGTCTCTTTGTAGAGCAGTTTCAAGGAAAGATTTTGAGGTGGTTTAGATCCCAGGAGGGCTCTTTTTATCTGTCTCTTCCTCTGATTCTCTTTGGTAAATTAGTTGACTTAGAGTTTAGCCTGTTGCTCTCATAGAGCTACTGGTCTCCTCTTAATTGCTCACCACCAAAATCTCCATTGGTTTCTAGAGCAAGGTAGTCTTGAACCTCAGCTCCAGAGCTGAGGACAGATTTGACATTCCTGCTTTAGTAGCAGGGCAATGGGCGGGGTGGTAGCCTCTGGTCATCTCAGCATGCTTCCCCTAGAGTGAAACCTCCACCCTGTGGGTGAGCTGGAGTGAAGGCCCCAGTGTTCTTGGCCTACCACACAAGGGATAGAGCAACCACCCTAGAATGGTCACTGGGTGGAGGAAAGGAGCCTCTGACCTCTTGGCTATGCTTGCCAGGAATTTAGGCTCTGCAACTCAGAGCTGGAGGGGGTGAGAGATGCTGTTGGCCTGCCTCTTCCGCTGAGTTACTGTATCCTTTGACTGACAGTTAAGAGGAGATGGACCCCCGCCTCTTGGACACAACTCTTTGGAGAGGAGCTTCCCTCACATGAACCTACTGGGTGGAAAAAGTAGGTCAGAGATGAGTGACGTAGTCTCCTGCAGTGCTTTTCAAGGTTTAGCAGATTTTTGGAATAACTATGTCTTCATTTGCTATATACCCTTAGGGCAAATACCAGAGACTTTAAATGGTTATTTTTTAAAAATAATTTTCACCATTATGGTTGTTTGCCTGGGGAACAGGTTCACAGAACTCCCCACACCACCATTCTGGAAGTGAAACTCCATTCCCTTTAGATTTATAATGTAACTTTAATAGATAGTAATAAATTACAGTTTAAATTTGTTTTTCTCTTCTATATTACTGAGTATGCCAGAGCCATTTGTTAAATAAACCACCCTTTTTCCGAAGTGGCATATTAACAGTGCATGCATATTTGAATATGTGCTATGATGTAGCAGGTACTCAATAACTATTTTTTGAATGAAATTCAGATTAACATATTATTCCTATGAGTAAAAATACCTCACAAAAACTGCTTTATGTTCTCCCTATCATCATAGATTACATTTCACATTCAGACTTCAAAAAGAAATGTTGCAATTTTGCTAAGCTTTTTTATATTACAAAAGCCTCTAAAGAGAAGGTTAAAGTATAGATTCTATGAAAAATGACACAGGGAGCTTGACAGCTTCCATTGTTAATACCTATATTAATATAGCAGTTGTTTAAAGTACTTTTTCTCAAAGAAGGAGAACATTTCTTTTGATTGTACTTTTATTTTA
>NW_012150952.1:4051140-4088366 GCF_000956105.1 Propithecus coquereli
TGGTCAGTTAACTACTTTGTAAGCTTTTAATTTATATAAAATGGGCCATTTTCAGCAGCAAAGTCAAGTTTGAACTCTAGATTTGTTTTAGCATACACTACACTGCAGTTAATTGCAGAAAAATGTTAGACCTACATTATATTAATCAAGCCCCCAGATTTACCCTGGCCATTTCTGATTTTATAAATGCCATGTCTTACTCGATCATTGTATTTATTTTTCTTATTCTATAGGTCAGCCATTAATTAGAATAAGGGAATAATGAAAGGAAAAAATAATCACTCTTTTATTTTTGTGTAAAGGTTTTATTGAAGTGTAACACACATACAGATAAGTGCCCAGCCGATAGTTGTACCGCTTGATGATTTTCAAGGAGAGAACATACTCTACCACCCATTAATAACCACACAAAGGAACCCACTGTCCTGACTTATCACTATCAACTAGTTTTGCCTGTTTTTGAACTTTATATACATGGGATCATTCAGTATGTATTCTATAGTAACTAGCTAAATATATTTGTGAGATTCATACATTTTATTGTGTGTAGTAGTAGTTAATTTATTCTCATTGCTGTTTAGTTTTCCATTAAATGACAGTATCATAATCTCTGCTCCTTAATCTGGTTGCTGATAACATAAAAGTATTCATTTTGTGAAAATGAATCAACCTGTATGTTTATGATTTGTTCACTTTCTATTTATCTATCTCTATATACACATGCTATGCTTCAGTTAAAATATGCTACACTTGCAAAAATTAAAGAAAATAACCATTCCTCTGCTTCTAATTTGGCTCTGCAGTAGGCAGTCTGTTCTGTCACATGTGCAACTAGAGCTACTTTGCTCCCCCTTGCCACCTCCCTTTCTAATCACTTCCACTCCCACCGCTACCCCCAGCTCGTTGTCAGGAGGTGATGGTGAGTCTGACTTAAAAGCTGAGTCACGGCCACTGATCTAGACAAAGTGTTATTTTCCCCTCCATTTGTACCTTGTTTCATTGGCACCTCAATAAAGTCAGCTAGAAAACTCTTGTTAGCAATAGTTTAAGAAATTGTAACCACTGTTAAAATGTCTTGACTAGAAAGAATTGTTCATAATTCACTTCTTTTTTCCAATTGAGGTTTCTCTTTCAGTTGATCATAGTTCACTAGGAAAGGGATGCTGTGAGCTTCTGAATATGCTCAAAGACATAAAATCTAGACCACTCTTCTCTGTCTTATTAAAGACACATCTTTATAATCACCTTTTTAAATAGGATTGATTCCTACCAATATAAATTTTCCTTGAACTTTTCTCCTTTATTTGTTTAATTAATTTCCTAGTTATTTAGATGTACTTGTATTGGTAAAGGTTTAACAGGTTTCACCTTCTCTTTTCTTTCTAATGTGAGAAAAGCGTATACATCAAATTTTTGTCTTTAAACATATAGTTGAAATATATGGATTTTCATTTTACTTGACCGTATTAAACTGAATTATTTATTTATTGAATATTTTTTACTGCTTTTTCTTTTATTATTTTTAGAAAAAAATTTACAAAACCTTTATTTTGTTAAAATGGTTTAAATTTTTTATGATAAACTAAATTTGTATATAAACTGCTAAGTCTTATGCATATTATTGTACTCTTTTCTCTAGGTTGTTTTTAAAATGTTCTTCCATTTTGACTGATTTATTATTTCATTTAGATTTTCCATTTAGTTTCCTTTAGTTTAGCCCAACAGAGCAATTTTGTCATTTTAGGATGAATGTAGATATCATGGCTGTTCTTGATTTCTAAATAAAGTAAATTACATCTTATGTTATAAGCAGATGTTTATAATTGTTTTATTGCCATAATTTCTCTCTTCCTTTTGGGGAAATAGATTATTTTTTATTTCTAATGTCCATGACATTCACATTTGCTTCCTCTTTTTTTTTTTTTGCCTTTATATGCAAATGTGATGAATATTCTTCTCATTTAATTTTATATTTGATTTTGTGCCATATGCCTCAAACTTGCTTTCAAAATGTACATGACCTTCTCCCCCAATTGTTTATAATATTTACATTAACTGCATTTTATTCCTGTTTATGAGGTAAGAGCCATATCATGGATGATTTGAATTCCCGAATGACTAATTGTTAACTTGTCAGTATATGGTTATTATTTAATTAAATGGAAACATTTTTCAGTTATTATGATAATGAATCATGCCACTGGTAACTGATTTTTAAACAGCTTGGAATTTTAAAAGCCATTCCTCCCTTTATCATTTGAATAAAATTAGATGGTTGACTTGATTGTTTGCTCATAGAGCCTGTGTGTCCTGTGGGTGAGAGCATATGGTGTGATTAGATCACTCTGTGTCTGGGAGGGACTGTGGGGTCCCTTGCAGAGCCAGCGCTGCATTGTTACAGCTATTGCTTCCCTACTAATTTCTCTCAGGGCTCACACACTCACATTTTTGAGCTATTCACTTATGTATCACTCAGCTGTACAAAACTCTGTCAAAAAGATTAAAATGCTGAACATTCCTGCAGTTGCAGGAAAAAACGGCAATACAGTTATGAAATATGCAATCTTTATTTTCTTGCATTTTCATACTGTCTGAAACTAATTAGTTCTACATACTCCTCAAATTTCTAGTTTATGGACATTAGATTATTCTTTAGGTATTATTATTTGCTTGTTAAAATTAGATATAGAATTAAAGGAAAAATAGATAATGTTTTGGCAAAAATTTGAGAACTGTTGTTGATCCTACAGTTGCTATTATGTTGCTAAAATTCTTCTCATACCCTTTAAATGTACTTGTTCATAGTGGTTAATCATAAAGTATGATTTTGGCTCTTTGTCTTCTACCTCATATATTTATTGCAATGTGTTTGCTTTAGAAATATACCTTTTATTAATGACAGAGAATATGGATGATGGTATTTTAATGGTTTCTCTCATTTTAAAGAATTGTATTATAGTTTTAGAGTCTAAATGATTGTTGCTCTTGGTATTTAGATTGACACAGTTAAATAAGCTTTGACATTCATTGAGATTACTTACTTTACTTACAGGCCTGAAAATAGAGATGAGATATGAAAGAATTTAGGTTATTGGGAAAGGAGCCAATCATTTAATCTATTTCATATGTCAGCCTGCTTGCCTGTTTCACCTGTCGATTACAATACTGGCTGACAAAATGAGTTTCCTTGTGACTGCTCCAAAACAGCAGCTTCTCTGATTCAGTTTTTAAAGGTAGTTTTTCTAAAAAGGCTTTTTAGCCCCCAATTAGTATAAAACATTCAGCTCACAGTACTGAGAAAGGCTTTGAGGATCCACGATACTGCTGAAATTTGGGGGAGCATTTTGCATGTATGCATATTGATATGTTTGTGTGTTGTATGCATTTGTTTCTTAGCTTGTTTTCATAGTGCATTAGTCAAGGTAGAGGCTATGATGTTGTAACAAAGAACCCCAGAAAAGAGTGGCTTAGACATGGTAGTAGTTTTTCTCTCTCATGGCAGTCCACAGTGGACAGTATACCCATGACGGTTTGGCAGTTTTACCCCTAGAGTTGTGCAGTGCTTCCCTCCCTTCTGTGTCACCTGCTGCCAGGCTGTTGCCCTCGTTCCCAGTGGTTGAAGCTAGCTCATCCACGTTCTAGTCAAAGGATCGTCGAGGGCAAGTTTACAGAAGTAATGCTCAAGTCACACACATCACACGTGCTCATATTCCTTTGTTGAGAACTGAACACATGGCCGCAAATAACTGTAAGAGTGTCAGGAAAATGTCATCTCTACTGCTGCTCAAACTCAGGGGAGGTGTTTGTTACTATACAAGAATGAGGGGAGAAGGGATACTGGGAGACAGTCAGCAGTCTGCCACGTAGAGTTTTCATCCATCATCTGCATCAGATAAAGAAAAGGCATTGTGAACTCAAAACATTTGAAAGCACTATCGTAGAGGAAAAGCTGCCCAAAGCAGTGACCTTATTTTTACATTTATATTTTGTAAAGCCCTTTTACTATCTATGAATAAGTCACAGAAAATGTATCTTTCCCACATATATATTGTTAAAATAGATAAATAACATACTGTTATATATAAAATATGTTTTATTACATACATGTTATATATTATATAAAAGAAATAAAAGGAAATTTCTAATAATCAAACCCTATGTGTTCCAGCATGTCAGTGGTCAGGCATGATCGGGAGTAGGCTACCTGGACAGCTGCACGTGGACATCAGATGACCATGATTGCCAGGGCTGCAGTTGGAGACTGATACACGTGTAGTAGAATATTGATAGAAATACCACAAATGGGTGTTAACTTCAGTAATGTAATTTTCCATGAACAACTTTTATAAAAGTTCTGAACACAACAGCAAAGTGCAATGTTCTCTCAAAATACAGGTTAGGTGCACTCTGAGAAAGAATATTCAGTATACCAGGGCTGTCCGGAAGGTATCCAGCCGTGGATACATGGATTCAATGGCTGGATACTTTCAAGACAGCTCTCGTATATTAAAACCCAAGCAAAACTGTGGTGTTCCTTTCTATTCTCAGATCATTAAGGCAGGCGTTCGACTTGGATATGTGTCAAGTGAGTCATTTGTGAGGCATATGAGCTACAGGAAAATCCCCTTGGTGGGTGGCTGTATGCATGTGTCAGGGCCCCTGTGTCTCTCCTCCTTGCCCACAAAAGGCCAGAAACGTCACCTTACTTGTGGAGAGCACACCCGCCCTAGCTACATATACACCCAGTACACACACACACGTATTACAAGTAGTGTTTCTTAGTTTTAGAAAGATTTCCTCATCATTGCCTTTTTCTCTTTCAGTCTTATTTTATTTTTTTAGAGACAGAGTCTCACTTTGTCACTCAGGCTGGAGAGCAGAGGACAATCATGGCTTTGCAGCCTCAAACTCTTGGACTCAAGCAATCCTCCTGCCTCAGCCTCCCAAGTAGCTGGGACTACAGGTGTGCACCACCATGCCCAGGTCTTTTTTTTTTTTTTTTTAAGTTAAATTTAATTTTATTTTTTAGAGACAGGGTCTCACTGTTGCCCAGGCTGGTCTCAAACTCCTGGTCTCAAGAGATCCTCCCACCTTTGCCTCTCAAGTTGTAGGGATTGAAGGTGTGAGCCATTGTACCCAGCTCTCTTTCAGCTCTTTCGTAAGAACTATATATTCACACTCTCTGTTGCTTTGCATCTCAGCAATGTCTATCACATTTTAGTGCAACATGCCTTCAAGGGTTCAAATTACATTTAGTATAGGCAGCTCACAGGGCGCTAAAATCACACGACTCATTGAGCAGCTCTTAGTTCCTTCCTAACTCCCTTTCACCCTGTTTCTGTTCACTGTCACTTCTTTGGACCTAGTCACTGTCACTGTTTTTTTCCTTTGTTCTACCTATGTCATTGAACATTGGATCTGGAAGAAACGTTAGAGATCTTCCATTGTAATCACTTTCGTATGATTACAGTAACGTGCCCCCAAACATATGGTTAGTCCTAACCCTAAAGCAGGCCGGAAGTGTTCCTTATTGCTCCCATATTTCCCTTGAGTAGCAAGCATCCTTTTGATCCTGTCCACGTTTCCCCCAACTCAGCTTTAGACCACTGATTTCCTAGGTTGGTGGTGTTCTCTGGACCTGTGGGGTGCACGTCCCCCAGACCCTCCTCATGCACCCCCCCATCTTCCTCATCCTGGTCTTTCTCTCATTGTGACCCAGGATGAATTTATACTAGGAGAAGAACTGAAGTCAGCTCCACTCTATCCCTATTTGCTTAAATTGGCTTATTAGTGTCATCTTAAATCGTGTGTGTGTGTGTGTGTAGGAACTTTTTCAAGCCCTTGGTCCATTTTTGGCAAACTGGCTTACTTACAATTAATAATTGGTAAAGTTAGCTAACTGGGAAAAAACTGAGTGTATTTCTTTGAAGTCCATGGAGAGTGAACAAAGGTTTAGGTTCTTCTACCTGGTAGAAGGCCCCTCTCATCCCTCAGTACACCCTCATCAGCAACTGTCTCAGGAAAATAGACATGAAGGTCAAACAAGGTCTCTATGTTTTACTATTTATTTTACTTACTTCATTATTTCTTCCAAAAGGGTCATTATGTCCACACTTTGGGGCTGAATATCATAACTGGCTTGTGCACATGTGATTGTGTTAATTTATCCTGGGTCTACATGACCTTACTGAGACTCCTTCATCTCCCTATGCTTTCAGGATTTTTGTCCTTTTTCCTGCTTCCAAATGAGCAAGTTCTCTAAAAACTCAAAAAATTCATTCTTTGCACTCTGAAACCAATCTGGCACATACAGCTCTACCAAATACATTAGCATATAAAAAAGTAGGCCTACACATTCCGTCCCAATGCTATCTCTTTGCTTGTCACATTAGCCTTTTTAAATGTCATTTATGCATTTTACACATTCAGCTTAGCCTTCTGTTATCCCTTAAGCCATGATAATTGGAAGGAAGAATGATTTTGCTGTAGGGAGTGAGTCCAATGTTGATTGGTAATTATTGAAAACCTCGATGTGATTCATATCTAAAACATCATCTTGCGTGACTAATATTTTTGCCATTAGTGATGTTTCTATTTTTATCTTTAGTATTAGGAAGGATAATATTTTTAAATTAAATATCTACAGAAAACCCAAGGTGTTAAAACTTGTTTTTATTATTTATGATCTCTTTATATTTAAAAAGTATTGAGAAACATATAAAAAAGGATACTTTTGGGACATAGGTAAAGAGACAAGTGCCAGGCAATAAAGAGAAAGGGGATAGAATGTGTTCTGTATGTCAGAAATGTCCCTAAGTGAGTGCCCTGCATTTGAGCACACACTTGTTTCAGAGGTTCTAGAGAGCAAAGGTGAAGGACAAACACAAAAAGTCACATCGATTTCATTTTTTAATAAAAGGAATTATTGGTTTTTGTGGCAGAAATACCCGGCAACACTTGAATAATGTTTCAATGGCAATTTTGTAAACATGGCAAGGACGTTGATCATAAAGGCCACTTCTTATTCTTGCCTTTAACAATAACGTGACGGTTTATTAAACTAAAGTTTGTGAAGATGTGTCAATTTACAGCTAGAGGGATAAAGTAGATTCTAGATCTAGTTCTCTAGTGCTCTGCCCTGCCATAGCTTAGATACTGTAAGGTAACATTTCTTAGCATGAACACGATCTGTAGAATATCAGACTCATAGAATATTCTATGGAGAGCAGTTTTCTGAGCTTTCAGGAGTTTATGAAATGCTTTGCTCATTTACGTAGTAAAAGTCCCAGAGCTCTGCAGTGAAGAAAACTGTTGAACTTTGTATAAATAGTGTTTCTCAAACTTAATTGATCATAAAATCCTTTAATTTCTTAGGAATGTCTCATGGATTGCTGTTGTAGTCTCTATTTTGGGAAATGAGGAAGTGAAAGAATGAAAGTTTGACCTGCTGCTAATCTTGATAGAGGTATTTCAAAAGTCAGACGACAAACAAGTATTCTCTATTACTAGTGAAAGGAGAGTCGTGTGTTTTAGAATTTTCATTTCTGTGCTTGCTGTTGGTGTAATTTAGGTGGCATGTTTGGCATTTGGTTATGAAAATTTAAAGGTTGATTTGAAATCTTTATGAAACTCTACCTTTATAGTTCTATAGGTTGAACTGTTAGCTTGGTATTAGTTTGCAGTCCAACTTTTTTCATGGTCTTTGGCTTTCTTTGCAAATGGAATTTCTTTCTCCAATGAACTGTACAATATCTTCAAAGTGCAAAATGTGTAATAGATTACTCAGTGTAATACTTTCTGGTTGTGTTAGTTTGGCCTTGCTCAGATTGCAAGAAATAGAGATCTGCTTGGGAAAAATCCTTACGTAGTAAGGTGGGAATGCTAAACATACATTGACCTGTGTTCTTTTGCTATACAGTTCTAGGGTATCTTTTTTCCCCTCATGATATCTCTTTTGGTATTCCAGACCCTGTCTCTTCCCCGTACACATAGAGGAAATGATTGATTATCTTAAGTCATGGAAGTCTCTGGCACAGCTTTGGCTCCAACGCTGACCTCTAGGCCAATCAGCTATGGTCTGGGTAGTAAGACAAATTTTGCTCAAGGGTAAGGAGCTTATTTCTCAGTAGAGTCACAGTGATAGTAGAGATCAGGTGACCAGCTGGCACTAAGGTGACAAGACACTAGATTCTCAGGCTATGATACACCTCGCTTCAAAGCAGATAGTTACTTCTAAATGTCACTTCTTAGATATCATAATATTGGTGTTCCATTTTAAGGACATACTTGAAAATTCTGAGATTTAAAAGGTCACAAAGTAAGACTTAGTATTATTATATATTTTTATTTTTTAAAAATTTTACTCATGTTGTTAGGTAGTATGTTGGATTCTTTGCATTTATTATTTCTAATTCATTTAACAGCTTTACAAGTATGCTTACTTTCCCCATTTGAATAATGAGACAGTGACTCAGAGGTGTCAGAAACTGGAGCATCTTCAGACAGCTACGAAGACACAGAGCTAGGTTTAGTAGACCAATTTTCTGACTTTAAATCACGCTCTCTTTCCAGTATGATATGTAGGTTACTTACTTAAGGAGACTAACATGGAATGTCTGGAATATATCAAAAGGCTGCCCCACTCCCTCATAGATGATACTAGAGGAACTGGGATATACGTGAAATTTAAGTCATTCCAGATTTAATGGAAGGAATTGTACCTCCCATTTTCTGGCTTATGCAAAGCTGTTTGATTTAATTTAAGGAGATACATTGTCCACACTTTGTAATGTTGCATTACAGTAACATAACTGAAGTGCTGATTACCCCTAGGCAAAAGCTAAAATCCATTGTCTACTTTCCTTCTCTCTGTTACTTTGTATCAAAGATAGTAACTAAAAGTAGTTCCTGTTATCTGTATGGTCCTTATAAAATCAGTGTTTATACACTCCAACAAAGCTATCAAAAAACTGGATAGGGTTACACAGTGATACAACTAAACTACAACAAAATCAATTCATTCAACATTTATTAAGCTCCTACACATTAGGGTATGCAAATCCCTGCCCTCATGGAGATTATAACCTACTCTTTCTAATCTATCTTCTCTGGTAATACACTTTAAGTGCTATATTCTCTCCGCCATCCACTACACCCAGACACACTCAAACACACCTGGGTTGTCCACAGACAATTTTGTCTTGCAGCTGATAAAGAAAGGAGAAAGAATCAGAAGAGTTTTCTTCACTTTACCTTTATTAGTTTTCTATGCTGTGTAACAAATTACCACAAATTTAGTGGCTTAAAGTAACACACATTTATTATCTCCATGGGTCAGGAGGGAGTGAGTTAGGTTAGTTTCCTTGGTCAGGAATCAGGGCACAGCTGAGCTGATCCCTTGGTTCAGGATGTTAACAGGGTGAAATCAAGGTGTTGGTAACTTCTCATCTGCAGAGTGGGGTCTTCCTCCAAGCTCATTGAGGTTGTGGGCAGAATTCAGTACTATGGTCATTTGTTTCTTTGAAGTCAGCAAGAGAATATTTCTGTTGGCTAAAGTGACTTATGCAACAAAACAAAATCAAGGGAGTGACAGCGCATCACCTTCCCAATTTTCTGTTGGCTAGAAGCATGTCACAGGTTCTTCCTCTACTCAACAGGAGGGGATTATACAAGTGTGTGACTCATTGGGAGCAACCTAAAGTGTGTCTGTCACACCCCCTACTACTACTCATCATAATCATACCTAAACTTTTTGAAAATGTTCTCTAAACCATCGTTCAATGCATTTTACGTACATTTGTTCATTTAATCCTCACAAAAATTCTATGAAGTAGTTTATTCATTGTTTACAAATGAACCATAAAGCAGTGGATCCTTGTCAGCTAAGAACATCCATCCCAAAATAAAAATAAACAGGCAAAAACAACAACAATCTTGATGCCGCATGTTCCTTCCCTGCTACACTCTCATGTCATTTCCCTTCACCACAAGGTTCTTAACCTCCCTTTTCAAAATTCTGGTGGCTTTTCCTTATCTCCTCATCCCAGGAGTCACTCCACCCTTCATATGCATCTCTCCTTGGAAACGAGTGCCTTAGACAGTCCTGCCCGCATACACATGCACCCAGAATTTTCTGTCATCGAACTTTTTTTCTCCATGGGCCTTAACAAAATTTATAATTATAACTTTATAGGTCAGAAACCATGTCTTTTTTGTTGTTGTTTATTATTGCATTCCCAACACCTAGCACAAAAACTTCCAATGGAAGAATGAATACCTGCATGTTAGTTAAAGAAAGCCACATGGTATAATGGGAAAGATGTCATTTGGGGATGTCAAATCACTTCACTGCTTACCTACAGCTATGGTATGAATGTTTGTGTCCCCCCATCCCCACCCCCATAATTCACATGTTGAAATCCTAATGCCCATGGTGATGGTGTAAGAAGATGGGGCCTTTTGGAGGTAATTAGGTCAGAACCTTCATGAATGGGAACAGTGCCCTTATAGGAAACCCCAGAGAGCTAGCTAACCCTTTCTACCACGTGAGGACACAGCAAGAAGGCACTATCTGTGAATCAGGAAATAGACCCTCACCAGATACTAAATCGCTGGTACTTTGATCTTGAACTTCCCAGCCTCCAGAACTGTGACAAATAAATTTCTGTTGTTTATGAGCTTCTCAGCCTATGGTATTTTGTTATTGTAGCCCAGACAGACTAAGACACCTAAATTTAGTACTGTTGTTGGCACTCAATTAATGATACGTATTATTAGTTATAGTTTTTATTCAGCAAAAAGTAGTTTGAGGCTATTGTTAAAGAGGAAAAGAGGAGGAAACAAGGCATAGATATTAACAGGCTGCAAAGGGGGAATTAAAGGCATACCAGATACCTCGGTTCAGGGGTTTCATTGCATCCTTTCTGTCTCTGGGTACTTCAGATGCTATTAGAATGGACTTTTTACCCTTTTCTGTACCACTCTAGGTGCTAGGCTTTTGTAGTAGCAGAAGCTCTCCATTTCACAGTTCCTGGCACATAGTAGATGCTTACAAAATGTTTATTAAAGAAATGAATGACTAATAGATAGTCACTTAAACACAGCTGTTCAATGTATTACAAATGGAAAGTGTGATTCATTGATTCCCCACTACATTAAAACATAACCTTATTTTATCTAGACAAGAACATGAGTTCAGTTGTACTAAATTAAACATCAGCATTCTGTTTCATGGTTGGGTACATTGGGAGTTTGTTTCCTACCTTCCCACCAAGGGAACATTGATGAAAATACAATTATAAGAGAGATTATCATTTAAGACATACACATATTATCATATTTTCTAAAACTCATTCAAATTTTATTGTCTGCCTTTGGGTCATTTTGAAAACATCACTTCTCATAGAGGCCTAACAGAATGTCCCAAGGTATGGCCAAAGGTTGTCCACAAATTTGTTACAATGTAGATATACTGTGAACATCAAAACACATTGCTCTAATTTGGGAGAATATGATTAAAGCTAGATGTGTCAATGGCTTTATTTTTGCCTTTAGATATCTTTATTTTATTTATTTTCACTGAATTTCACCACAGGCTATGTCTCCTCTGAGCAGGCTGCTAAAGCTTTGGAGGAATTATAGCACTTTGAACAGCAAGTCCTCCCTTTGGAATTTGAAAACAATGGTTCTTAGGAAAAGTGTCAGAATCTTAAAGTGTAGAATAATGTCATTGTAAAATAGTTTTTTGTTGTTTTTTGTTTTGATTTTTTTTTTTTTTAGTAATTTTATATGGAACCTTAATGGAAATCCCCTAAGCACAGTAGTTGAAACTCAATAATTAAACTCTTTCAAGAATAAATATTGAGGTTCTTCTTTCTTCATTTGCTTCTAACATTATATGTATACCTCACACATAGATTTCCTTATTATATGTGCTGAAATCCTTAGCAATTATGAGAAAAACTTTATTTCTCCTATAACAATGGAATTCCTTTTTTCCATTAACTGGGGCCAGAGAAGTTGCTTGCCAACGTGTCTTGTTCTAAAGAATGGCCTGCCCAAAATCTGATTGAACATCTCCTCTGCAGACAGGTCATCTGGTGAAAAGGAACACAGTTCTCATGGGATGAGCAAGACATTCCATTCCAAAGGAGACCATTGTCTTAGCAAAATGGTTGGATTGCTTACAAGTTGTGTTTGCAGAGGAAAAAGAAAAAATATTTGTATGCATATGTATGTATATATGTCTATGCGTGTATCATGTATGTGTATGTATATGTATGTATAGATATAAATATATAGATATACACACATGTATATATACATATCACAAAAGCAGCAAGCAGTAGAATGAAAAGGAATCAGCTCAGAGGAAGGAGGCTTTTATTGTAAAAGCTACTTTAAAACTCTATCATAACAATGATGCCACAAAAAGCTTTCTGCTTTTCTGTCTAAATATTACTTTTTTCAATATTTTCTCTCTGAAATTTTGTTTACTGTTGATTGATTTTGTGCATATTTTTAAAAATTAGGTGGAGGAAGGATGAAAATGGTACCGGCATACCTTATTTTATTGTGCTTCACAAATACTGCATTTTTTTACGAATTGAAGGTTTGTGGCAACCATGCATCAAGCTAGTCTATTGGCACCAGTTTTTCAACAGCACTTGCCCACTTTGTATCTCTGTGTCACATTTGGTAATTCTCCCAATATTTTAAACTTTGTCATTATATCTGGTGTGGTGATACATGATCAGTGATCTTGGATGATACCATTGTACTTGTTTTGGGACACCATGAACTAGGCTGAAATAATATGACAAACTTAATCCACAAATGTTGTGTATGTTCTGAATGCTCCACCAACCAGCCATTCCCCTGTCTCTCTCCCTCTCCTTGGGCCTATTTCCTGAGATACAATAATAGTGAAATTAGGCCAATTAATAACCCCATAATGTCCTCTAAGTGTTCAAGTGAAAAGAAGAGTCACATATCTTTCACTTTAAAGCAGAAGCTAGAAATGATTAAGCTTAGGGAACAAGACATGTTGGAAGCCAAGAGAGGCTGAAAGTTAGGCCTCTTGTACCAGTTAGCCAAGTTGTGAATGCAAAGGAAAGTTCTTGAAGGAAATTAAAAGTGCTACTCCAGGGAACACATGAATGATAAGAAAGTGAAAGAGAATTATTGCTGATACGGAGGAAATTTTAGTGGTCCGTCTAGAAGAACAAACCAGCCACAAAATTCCCTTAGGCCAAAGCCTAATCCAGAGAAATGCTATAACTCTCTTCAATTCTGTGAAGGCTAGGTGATGTGATGAAGCTATAGAAGAAAAATAGGAACCTAGCAGAGGTTCCTTCATGAAGTTTAAGGAAAGACGCCATCTCCAGACATAAAAGTACAAGTTGAAACAGCAAGTGCTGATGGAGAAGCTGCAGCAAGTTAGCCAGAAGATTTAGCTAAAACAATTGATGAAGGTGGCTACACTGAACAACAGACTGTCAATGCAGAGGAAACAGCCTTATGTCAGAAGAAGATGCCCTCTCTGACTTTTTTAAAAATTTCAGAATATTATGGGGGTACAGACATTTTGGTTACATATATTGCTTTTGCACCCCCCAAGCCAGAGCTACAAGCATGTCCATCCCCCAGACAGTGTGCTTTGCACCCATTAGTTGTGAATCTACCCATCCCCTCCACCCTCCTCCTACCTGCCTGGCACCCAGTGAATGTTACTTCCATGTGTGCACCTAAGTATTGATCAGTTAGTACCAATTTGATGGCAAGTACATGTGGTGTTTATTTTTCCATTCTTGTGATACTTCACTTAGTAAAATTGGCTCCAGCTCTATCCAGGATAATATACAAGAGGTGCTACTTCACCATTGTTTTTCATAGCTGAATAGTACTCCATGATATACATATACCACATTTTATTAATCCATTTGTGGACTGTCATAGCTAGAGAGAAGTCATGCCTGGCTTCAAAGAATAGGCTGACTCTCTTGTTAGGGGCTAATGCAGCTGGTGACTTTAAGTTGAAGCCAATAGTCATTTATCATTTGAAAATCCTAAATAATTATGCTAAATCTACTGTGCCTGTGCTCTGTAAATGGAACAGCAAAGCCTGGATGACAGTGTTATCTGTTTACAGCATGGTTTACTGAATATTTTAAGCCCACTATTAAGACCTACTGCTCAGAAAAATCAAAGATTCCTTTCAAAATATTACTGTTCATTTATAATGCATCTAGTGACCCAAGAATCCTGATGGAGATGTACAGAAGGTTAATGTTTTTTTCATACCTACTAAAACAAAACCTATCTCCAGCCCATGGATTAGGGAGTAATTTTGACTTTCAAGTCTTATTATCTAAGGAATACATTTCCTAAGGCTATAGCTGCCATCGATAGTGATTCCTCTGATGGATTGAGGAAAAGTAAATTGGAAATCTTTTGAAACATATTCACCATTCTAGAGGCCATTAAGAATATTCATGATTCACTGGAGGAGGTCAAATAGCAATATTTTCAGGAGTTTGGAAGAAGTTAATTCCAACCCTCATGGATAACATTGAGAGGTTCAAGACTTCAGTGAAGGAAGCACCTTCATTTGTGGTGGAAATAGCAAGAGAACTCGAATGGAGAAGCGGTATCTGAAGATGTGACTGAATTGCTGCAATCCCATGATAAAACGTGAATGGATGAGGCGCTGCTTCTTATGAATGAGGAAAGAAAGTGGTTTCTTTGGGTGGAATCTGCTTCTGGGGAAGATGTTGTGAACATTGTTGAAATGACAACAAAGGATTTAGAATATTACATAAACCTAGTTTTTAAAGAAGTAGCAGGGTTTGAGAGGATCGACTAATTTTGAAAGAAGTTCTGCTATGAGTAAAATGCTTTCAAACAGTAATCACATGCTACAGAAAAATCTTTTAGGAAAGTGTCAGTTGATCCAGAGAACTTCATTTTTGTCTTATTTTAAGATATTACCACAGCCAACACACCTTCAGCAACCACCACCCTATCAGTCAGCAGCCATCAACATCGAGGCAAGACCCTCCACCAGCAAAAAGATTATGACTCACTGAAAGCTCAGATGATCGTTAGCATTTTTTAGTAATAAAGTATTTTTAATTGAGTTTTGTATATTGATTTTTTAGACATAATGCTGTTGAACACTTAGTGTCAGCATAACTTTCATGTTCACTAGGAAACCAAACATTTTGTGTAACTTGCTGTATTGTGATATTGGCTTTGTTGTGATGGTTTGGAATCAAACTTGCAATGTCTCTGAGGTATGCCTATATAAAATTTGTTTTGCTTTAATACCCTTATGACTGAAAATAATCTTGATTACAACTTTATAATGCAAACCTCTCATTTTTTAAAAAAATGTTGTTAAACATATTTTGATTTTTTTAAAAGGAACAGCAAATAATTGCTTCTTACAATGGCTTTGAACTTGAGGTTGTTCAGGCTTGCAGATTAAAGCTTATTGCATCATCTTTTGTAATTTTTGACTATTTCCTTTATTTATTTTGATTATTTGATTCTTATAATTTCCTGGAAATTATCTCTTGTTTAGGTCTTAGAAATTTTCATTCACTTGTTAAAAGAGATTTGGTATCTAGCATGGGCAAATTCATTGTCCTATGTTTATCTCATTTGACTGTTTCTGATAATGATGCTTTTATAACTCTTAATGCATCAATTCCCAAACTATATTCTGGGGAGTACTTGTTCCCTGAGATATTGATAGTTGTTCTGTGAGAGGATTACAAGGTTTAAAAGTTTGGGGAAATACTGTATAATCTAGTCTCTAGGGTTAAAAATAAATTTTAGCATATTAGATAACACAGTAAAAGAAACTAATCATATTTAGTATGTGTAGGCTATATGTATTGGATGGAAGAATAAATTTCCTTTTAGATAGATTGACCTATTAAAATACCTATTTTGCAAAGCACAGTTTAGGGAATATTGTCTTACTGCAATTTTGGAAATAGCTTTTAAATTTATTTGCAAAATTGTCTTTAGTATATCATCGATACTACTTTCTTTAGTGATGTCATCTCTCTTAGCAGCTTTCTTTCATTTTAACACTTACCTTTATGTTATTCTAAAGAATAACGTTTTCCCCTGTGGATAAAACTTGAACATACATATAGAGTCTTCTGAGCCATCCAAATTACATTTACTGATAAGGAAAAAATTAAAATTTACCTTTTGAAGAGAATCAATACCATGACTTTAATTCATACGGGGGTATAGACTACAAGGGCACTGGATGTTTGATCATACAAGGTATAAGTAGTTCAATGATAATGGCTTATATAGTTCATGTGCTCATTACTCCTTTTATATTATATTAGACTACTGATTTTTGTCTCACTGTCTAGGTTGTCTTTGCTCTAAAGACCCTATTGATTTTTTTATTGGACACAACAGCTAACATAATGTACTGCACACAGTGTTGACCTAAGTAATTCTAAATGACTTGATAGATACTAGCACATGCACAATACAGATAATTTTCTGAAAACACTTTCTTCCCTTACATTTGTGATGCCATTTGCTCTGATTTTCTTCCTGCCTCTGGCTGCTTTTGCTTATTCTACTTCTCCCCCTCATTCCTTCTATGTTAGTGTTCCTCAGGGCTCTGCTTTAAGCTATCTTCTCTTTTGGTAAATATGCCTTGGATGTGTTCATCCATATCCGTGCTTTCAACTACACTATCTTTGCTAATAATTCCTAAATTTTTTCCAGTTTCTCCTATATCATTGAGCTTGTTGTCCTTATTCTCAATTATTGACAAGACATCTTTATTTGGATGCTTTCAAGATAACCTTAAATAAACATATTCAAGGTCATCATTTCTTTGTCCTAAATACTGTTCCTCTTTATGCCCTGTCCTGTTCTGATGTCTGGTGCCAGCCTCTACCCAGTTATCTGGCCTTATTCCTGGGAACCGTCTTTCACGTCTTTATCTCATTCACCCCCACACACGCATGCTCACTCAGAGTCATCAATTCTGGTTCCTGCACTTCTCTTGAATATTCTTCCTCTTTACTCCCACTGCCTGAACAATCTTAGGGCTTTTCATCATTGGTTCCCTGGATTTCTCTGGATTCTTCTTGATGTTGGGCTAGTCTCACCTTTGTCCAGGGCATCCTCTGCTACACTGTAGCAGGAGTGACATGTCTAAGACATCTACTGGGAATTCTAATCAGCATCTCAACCTTATTGTGGTGCAAAACCAAACCTCCTCCTCCCATAGTCTTCTCCATTTAAAAAAAAAATTGCAATTTTATACTTTTCATTGCCGATGCCAGAATCTTTAGTGGCATCTTTTCCTGCTCTCTTTCATACCACACATCCAGTCCATCATCATGTTCTCCTGGCTCAACCTTCAGAATATAATCAGAGCCCAACCATTTCACACCACCTCCAGTGCTGGAACCCTAGTCCCAGCTACTATGGGTCTTTCCTGGATTATTGTAATCTCTACATACCAGTGTTCCCACTAAGTCTTTATCTGTTGAAGCTGTGCTGTCCAGTACAGGGCCGCTAGCCACCTGTGACTGTTGAGCATAGGAATATGGTTGATCTGAAGTGAAATGTACGGTAAAACAATACACTAGATATTGAAGAATTAGTATTCAAAGAGAATGTAAAATATCTCGTTAACAATATTTTATATTGATTACATATTGAAATAATATTTTGGAGAGGTTAGATTAAATAAAATATATTATTGGAATCAATTCACATGTTTCTTTTTTTCAACATGATTACTAGAAAAATTAAAATCACATATGTGACTCCGACTTATGTTGCTATTAGACAGCACTGCTCTAACGTCTTTTCTAAACACAGCAGTCGGAGCTGTTCTTTTGAAATGTCTGATCCTATCATTTGTCAGGCCAAACCTCCCAAAAGCTCTCCAGCTCCTTCAGGGGAGAAGCCGGTCTGCAGTGAGCTATGAGGCTCAGCACGATCCTGTCCCTGTGTCTCCTCTTCTTCCTACTCTCTGCTCTCCAGCTCTGAGGGCCTCCTTGCAAGCCCCACTTGAGGGCCTCTGCCTTTACATTCTCTTGGCCTTAGCTAACTCTTCCCCAGATAGCTCTATGGCCCACTTCCCCAGCTCTTCCCGTCTGCCCCAATGTCCCTGATTAATAGTGAGTGTCAGAGGTCCATCCTGACACCCTGTCTAAAACAGCAGACTGCTGACCCGCACATACTCACAGTGAATCTCTTGATCATGTTTTGGCTTTTCGTTGAATGACTGCTCATTGACTGCCGAGTAAAATCCAAGTTGCTCAGTATTCCTAGGCACACCATTATTATTTAGACATTTTCTAATTCCAGAACGTTTCTCACTATTCCTCTAAGCCACCCCCATGCCATGCTGTTAGACTCATTTGCAAGAAACACAAAATAAGAAAAAAAAAAGTGATAAAAATGTAATAGAGATTTAAAGGATTATTATTAAATGTAAATATATTCTGTACTGAATTAACATTCATTGAACTTCAAACATTGGATGTTATGCAAGTAGCAACATTTATTTAACCGCTTGAATTCCACTTGACATCCATCCCATAAAATGCATGTTAATATAATTAATATTATACCAAAGGCAAATGATATACTTACCAAGAAAGAGTATAACCTGTATAAAAGGATTTCTATGTGCATAAATTTCCCTTTATTAGTATTTATTTTCCCCTGGAACAGTGATTACGATCAGGGTTTTTCTCTTCCTAATTAAAAAGGAAATATAACTTAACAATAGTTTAGTTAGACACCTCATTATAAGAGAGCTGATTTTTTGGAATGAACATTTCTATTGTGGCTAATCAGAAAAACAAGAATTTATAGCTTAGTAGTTAAGAAAAAAAAAAAAAGCCTTCAGAAATGTTTATTGTTCCAGTTCATTAAAATGTTAGATCCTTGGACAGTATTTCTTAAAGGCCATAAAATTAATCGTATATTTTAAAAGTTTTATTGGCGTTTATTTCCTAAATCTAATTTAGCCCTAGTGTTTAATTGTGCTGTCTCATACAGCCTGGGAATCTGGCAGTTAAAATTACTCGTACGCTTGAAAAGAAAAAACATTTTCCTTCAGGGCTAACTTTCATATTCTTGAATGTGTTTGTGTCACACTGTCTTGCGTTTTCATGTGCTGAAATCTTGAGAATCTGTCAGAGCTAATCTGGACCTAGTGTTTCTTTGTGTCTTAAAATTATGCTGAAATTTCAATTAGTAACTAATCATGCCCCTGGCCTGGCGAGGTGTATTCAACTAAAATTCTGTATATCAGCTACAAGGGTTAAATTTTAAATCTTTCTCTACACAAAGCAAGGGTAGTACAATAAACTCTTATTGAGTACCTGCAGGATACCGAGCATTGCATGGACTACAGAAGTGTATAAGGCACCATCGTATCCTCAGATGTAGAATAATTCTAACCCTTACCACTGTGCCTTCTATAGATGTACTCGATAGTATAATAAATAAACTTTTCTACCGCTTCAAAGAACTTGCCTTCCACCTACTAGTCCCAAATAAAATCTATCTATGCAACGAGATTACCTCTTCCCTTTTGATCTTCTTAAGTGGAGTTGCTTTTCTTCCCCCCTGGGCTCCTGAACCACAGGATATATATTGGGAGTCAATATTTGCAGAAAAATTTCAGACTTCTTAGAGGCATATCATTCAGATGACTGTCTGTCCTCATGCTTATTGACTTGCTAGACCTCCTTGATAACCTTCCTTGAAGACTTGTACTCAAGGTAAACCATCATTTTCCTCCACCCCATCTCCTGCAATTTTAGTGTTTCCTGAACTGCTCTTCAGTTGCCTTTACCTCATCAATCCTGAAGACATTCACCCAGTCCTGAGGGTCTCAGATTTGTTTTTATCTTATTACTGTTATCTTTTACTGAAGTGTTCCAATACCCTTTCTAGTGATGTCTTTGTATTTGTCTTTCTCTCTCTGTTCCATCCTTTATGCAGCTATTGAAGTCATCTTTTTTAGGCCGGGCATGGTGGCTCATGCTGGTAATCCTAGCACTCTGGGAGTCTGAGGCGGGAGGATTCCTTGAGCTCAGGAATTCAATATAGCCTGAGCAAGAGTGAGATTCCATCTCTACTAAAAATAGAAAAATTAGCTGGGCATGGTGGCTCATGCCTGTAGTCCCAGCTACCTGGGAGAAAGAAGGATCACTTAGAGCCCAGGAGTTGGACGTTGCAATGAGCTACAATGACGCAACTGCACTCTACCCAGGGCACAGAGTGAGACTCTGTCTTGACAACAAAAGAACAACAACAAAATAAAATCATCTTTTTATATAGAAATATTTTCAGGCTTTTCCTGGGTTTCATCATTTTGCGTCGTTTCCCATTACCTAGGGCAGTGCTTCACAACTTTCCTCCCTGATGGCTCACATTGAAAGAGGTAATAAATGTGCGTAAGGGGGAAACTTGGACCTGGAGGCCCCTGTCCTGGGCTTCACGTTCACTGAGAGTACGTTCGCAGGGCCACTCCCATGTAGAGGGTAAAGCCCAAACTCCTCAGCTTAGGTGTCTTAATTAAGATCCTCCCTGGCCCTTTCTCTCCCAGAGCAGAGCCTGGAACAAGAATGTGACTATAGGTATTTGCAGGGGGAAGTCAGGTATTAAATAGTATGAGACATAGAGGGGAGAAGCTGGAAAACTGGAGCTCATTTCCAGTGAGGACCCACTGAGAAAATGTGTAGAATGAGCCACAGAATTGTTCCACAGAAGGACAACAGAAGAGTGGGGTCTTTTTCCACAGACTCTTTTCGCCCATGGATTGTGAGTTACACCTGGGAACAAACTCTTCATTTCCAAACCACACCTGCAGAGCACCTCAAAGGTCTTTATGCTTCAGAGAAAGTCCTAGTTTTATCGGCTTCGGTGGGGCAGGTGCAGTGACCTCTTTACCCCAGCTGCTCTGTACTCATTGGGCAAGATAATACGGATGGAGCATCACAATCGTCTGGTACAGCTTACTTCTTGTACCACTCAGATCTTGTTGTGCCTCACTCTGTCACTAACTCTTTAAGAAATGGCTATTCGTAGTATATTGGAAAGAAAAAAAAAGAACAAGACTATGACCAGAGGGTTAGTGGACCAACTATAGGCTGTGTTAATCTCAAGCTGGTCTTAAGGCTGTGGTTGCAGCTCATCATCTCCTTCCTTTGATGCCCATTTCTAACTTTCCTCGCCTTCGGACAGTACTTCTGCTGGTTTGCCTGGCAGAGTGACCCAGACCACCATTCCTGAGGAGTCTGAGCCCTTTGATTTGTTGTCCTTCTGGCTGTCAATCACCGGGCATGGAAGCACCGAGAAACATCACAGTGAATGCCCATCCTTCTCTCTGCTCCTGCTCTATCACAGCAGTCCTATTTCCTCATGGTGGTTAGGGCTGGTTATCCTGTTAGCCTCCTCTTTGCCTCCTGGTCCAACAGCATGATCGGTACAAAGTAACCAGGCAGAGCTTTGGCTACAGTGGTGTCATTACTCTGTCCACTATTGCAGTGGTTCTCAATTGGGGATGATTTTATCTCCACAGGACATTTGGCAATATTTGGAGGTATTTTTAGTTGTCACGTCAGGGAGGGGGGTTGATATTGGTATCTAGTGGTTAGAGGCCAGGGATGTTGCTAAACACCCCACATTGCACAGGGCATGACTTCAAAACAAAGAATTATCTGGTCCCAGATGACAAGAGTACCAAAGTTGAGAAACTCTGCCCTAGTAGAAGTGACTTTTCTGGAGACCTCGACTTCTGATCCCACAGAGACCAGAGCTATGGGGACAGAATGCACTCAGTCTGCTAGTAGATCCCTGGGAGTGATAGTGCAAAGGTTTATTCACTCCACCCCTTAGTTTCCAGAGCTATGTATTCTAGCCATTGGGGACACACCACCAAATAGCATCCATTGGTTCAATGCATAAACCATAGTGCAGAGGACAGTGTCTTTAATTGTCCAGTCAAAGGACAGGACGGCTGAGACATTTATCCACTCACATCTTGGGGCTAAGGCAAGCCCATCAGGTGGGATTTTGTTCTGGTTATGTAACTGCACATCACAGCCATGCTGAATCCAGGTGGGTGGAAGGGACGTACGAAGACCAGAAGCATCTCCTCTATGTAGAATATATTCAGAATATAAGGACAGGTTTTTTTTTTCTTTATTGCCATTGTATTGTTGGCACCTACACAAGTGCCAGGCACACAGGTTCATATGAGTGACTTAATAAGTATCTGTTGAATAAAGATGAAATAACTGAGCATTAGCAAATAATAAATCAATGAATGAATGAAATCTTGCCTGAAATTTTTCAAGTTTCAATCATTTCAAATATTGAATATTTTAGTGTGGTTACTGGTATCTTCTTCAATGAATTTCAGGATCTCATATCTGTGGCCTCCCTACAGATGCCATGATGTTGACAATCAGCATATCTCATATTTTGTTCTCAATGTCTCTCTTTTCTGGGTTTGATTAGCCGTTATCCAGTTTAAGATAGTATAATACTTAATTTTATATTCAGCATTCTCCTTTGCTACTGAATGATACTTTAGCTAACACATTTGTTAAGGTATTATTTGAGTTAAATTTTAAAAGAGGCTTAGTATTTCAATGAGTGAAGAGGGAGTGTAGAAAAGATGATAAACAAACAAAAGCATAAGGAAAAGAAATCTCTGAGTGTGTTTTCAGGTAATGGTAAGTAATTAGAGCTTAAGATATGTGAACTTTATGTATGAGAGTAAGAGGAAATCTTTGAAAATGTAATTGGGGCTACAGTTTGCTAAACCTTTCCATACCAGGCTAAAGCATCCTCATACTTTCATGAACGGTCCAGCTACTGATTGTTCGTGATGTCCTGCCTCTACAATTAAGCTCATGCTCTTTAACAGTGTACTATATGTGTTGATCTCTGACCATTCTGTCCAAATCCTCATTTCTCATCACCCTGCACCATTTCCATCTCTTGCATGAGGTTCTTCCTAAACATTCATGTCCAAAAAGACAAATTCCCCAAGATTTTGCACTTTGCACTTTCAATTCCCACTCACCTAATGTTTGGAATTATTTAACTTTCTATGTTTTTCATCTTCACTCCCAGACTACATAAGAAGCCAGTCAAAGTCAACACACTAATTCTTTCTGTCTCCTACATCAGCACACAAAACGCATGTAGTTTTCATCCTAGAGATTCATCTTCTGTTGAGTCCCTTTCCTCTCTTCTCCTGCCTTCTCTCTCTCTCTCACATGCTCTTTCTTTCTCCCCACCCCTTGTTCTCCCTCCCCCTCACACACACACATATACGCCTCCCAACACCACTCAGTTTTTGCTGCTTTCCTGTATACTTTTGCTTTGAATTATTCCTGATGGAATCTTGTATTTGTCGGCTTATTTCCTAGATGGGAAGTGATGGAATTTTACGCCTCAGTACTTCAGCTCTAAATAATGAATTCTTTGCATATGCAGCACAAGGGTGGAAACAGCGACTGGCAGAAGGTAAATTTCTGGTTTTTATTATTATGCAACATATTGGAGTACACATACTGTACTAAGCTTTGCACTTTTCTCTGATTTCCAAGTCTTTTTTCCCCACTGAAATATAGTTTAATTTATTAAAAACTCATATCCCATTCCAAATGAGTTCATTATTTTTTTGTTATAGTTTGCATTTTTGATGTCAGATATTTTTGAAGAAAGCATGATTTTATCTTGGATGTAATAAAAATTTTGATATAGTGAGATTTTTTTGAAATGGCCATTTTAATTGCATTGTTTGATCTATTATCTATTCTCTTATGTGTCCTGGAGCCTAAAGAAACTTCTTTTAATACTTTCTTCCCCTGAAGTCACCACTTCATCTTATTGTTCCTTTAATCTCCAAGCTTTTTGAAAGACCGAAAAATACTCAATACTACCACCTTTTTCCTCTTTACATACTCAAACTGTTATAGTCAGGGGCGGCCCCACTATACCCAGCTGAAATACCCTTCCTAGAGAAAGAACACTAGTGGTTTTCTACTGATAAAATCCAGTTTTTCTCATCTCAGTCTTTATTTCAAGTTCTTCTGCCAACATCTCATTTGTTTTTTACCCCATCCAATTTGAGACCATCTCCCTTGGACATTCAAAACAGATTTTTAGTTGTTTTCTGGGGCTGCATTTCTGACAGCACTTTCTCAGCTTCTGTCAGGAGCCCCTATTCTTCCGTCTGATGGTAAGCGTTGCATCTCCAGCATTTTTGTTTTCTAACCGTTTTTTTCTCTAAGCAGCCTCGGTCACCATCTTGGCTCCAACTATTGCTCATATGTCAAGAATTTCCAAATCTGGCGCTCTCCCCCATCTCTTGATCCGTAGGGTTCTGTTTCCAGATCTCACTCACTGATAACAGGCACCTGAAAACCAAAATGCCCAATATTAAATCCACTAGCTTGCCTTCATACCTACTCCTCCTTCTGCTTTCTCTCTTCTCTAATGTCATCGTTGTCTTCATAGTTCCCTAATTTAAAACCTTACTGATGTCCTTGACCCCGTTCCTTTTTTCCAGGCCTATCTGGTCATGAACTGTTACTTGATTCCTCTTCAATGTTCCGCTGCTGCTGGCCAAGTCATAATCTCCACCCCTTATCTATGCTGTCTATAGCCTCCTACCTGGAGTCCTCTAATTGCTTCACCCTGTGGTCAGACCTATCTTCCTAAGCTGCTCGTGTGGCCATATTCCTCCCTCACTGAGTGCCATCAGGGCCTCCCTCTCTTTCTTGTAGGAAAATGAAGAATTCTCTTTAAAACAGGCATTGGGTAATTGGGCTCAGCTTCCTTTCTCATTTTGTTTCATCCTATGTTCTGCTCATAACTAACCACTTGAAAGCACATAAATATACATCCTTATTTCTCTGTGCCTGGTGATTAATCACTTTATATAAAGCCTGATCATCCTCCACAAGCTTACTGAAGAATCAGCTCCTATATGTGATCCTCCTTAATCATCTTAGGCAGAATTAAGTGCTTTCCTTTTTATGCTTTCACTATGTTTATTCTTATGGCCTGTATAGGGCTTTTGACATTATATGATAGTCAACTAAGGACCACTATTTCCACCAGACTGATTTCCTTGAGGACAGCGGATGTACACGCTTATTTGCAGCCTCTAGCATGCAATATATTTGCTAAATGCTTTAGAGCGTATATGTAATGAAATGACTATTTGAATGATGTTCATAAAAAGAGAAGCTGTAGAAATGTTATCATTATTCATCCTTTTACTTTTCAACATCCAGAAAAGTTTACTCAAAGGGATTATATGTTTTCTTTCTTAATTGGCCAAAGACTTGACCACTTTTACTCAATATGTTACCATTTTCTGTCCAGGAGAATTTACCCCAGAAATGCAGTTGCGGATAAGGCAAGAAATTGAGAAGGAAAAGAAAACAGAACCGTGGAAAGAAAAATTCTTTGAGAGGTTTTATGGAGAAAAGTAAGTACTAGAGTATTTTTTCTCATTTCTCTTAGAAGGAAATGAAAATGTAATTCTGTGCTTCACATAGCACACTCATATGCTGTAAAGCTTAATAAACCTGCAATAAAAGGCAATAGTCCTTCAGCATAAGAAATTGCAGATAAAATTATAGTGGCATATCAGCACTTAAATTTTTTTAAAAAATGCATTTTCAGTGGTTTATAACTTGTTCATGAAAATTTATTTCAGGCTGAAAATAGCACATGAAATCCTATAGAAGTCATTTTAGTTTTCTTAATTTTAGTAAAATTCTCATTTTCAAATATTTTCAGTAATGAATATAGATAAGTAGTTTTAGGAGCATATTCTCATACTTTTCCAAAAATATTGACTGTAGATATGTATTTTAATCTGTGTTTAGTCCTTGTTTTAGGGAGAGCCTGAGGTATTATCCTTCACTTTATCTTCCTCTTCGAATATAATCTGTTTTTAATTTATTATTTGTGTGTATGTATATGTGTGTTTCTTTTTTAAGTGATATTAGCCACATAAAAGTGTAATAGTAACTGAACTAACATGAAAGCAGTTTCACCTTTGCCTGACATTTAGCAGAGATGTATTCTACTTCGGCAAAATTAGTGTCTCCTAGACAATCAAATCCCTAGGAAAGGAGAGGTTTAGGAGCTAAATATTAACAATAACTTCAGATCTTCCTCAGTAGAGGAGTTTGGGCTTTAACTCACACATAACACAATTAATACTTGAAAGTTGTTATTTTGTTTAGAAGACACAGAAGTGGTTGCAGATAACATAACCTATGCCATACATGCCGGAAGTCTCACATGGAACCTCTCCATGAAAAGAAATCAGGTGATTAACAGACTGCTTGCAACAGACACTCAGAATAGGCCAGCCTTGGAGAATTGTCTTACCTGGCAGTACTCCTGAGTAGGGAGGCCCGTTTTTATTAATAATTGTTGTGCCAGGATTCCTGGATGCATGTACAAATATAAGCAAAACTAAATAGAGATAATGACTTTTCTCAAAAATTAGAAATGTGGCAGGCTAGTTATATGTCTTCACATATAGTCACTATCTATATTACTCAAGTCTTTCTGCATCCACTAGAGATTTAAAAAATATATTCAGATTCTGCAGACCCTCCCCAAACATACTGACTGAGAGTCCCCAGGAGTTGGTCCCAGGATTCTTTATTTTTAGAAGCTCTGCAGGTCATGCTGGTGCCCAGCAGGATTATGAACCCTGGGGGACAAGATTGAAGACCACATAGAGGCTTCCCTCTCCTTTTGTCTGTGAAAGGAAATGTTGGGGGTGCTCTTTCCAGTAATGGCAGAAACATAACTGAGTGAGTTACCTCCAAAGCATTGGTTCTTAATTTTGGTTGAGTAACGGACCCATACTTTTATTAATTCAGCATATTTATCCAGCATCTCCTCTGTGCCAGATGCTACTCTGAATGCCAGGGGTGCAGTGCTCTGTAAGACTTCCCAGGCTCTACCCTCAGAGAGCCTCCATTCTGGAAACTTACATTGCAGAGAGCTTTCCTTCATTCAAAAATAACCATCGCACATACTCTGGCTCCGATCTGTTTTTAAGAGCTTTGCAAATATTACTTCATTTGATCCTCCCAATAATTCTATAAGGGGAATGCCATTTTTATTAACATTTAAAAAAAAAAGATTAGGAAACTGAAAAAAAGTGAAGCTAAGTAATGTTCCCAGGTTTATAACAGTGACCTTAAGCAGCTTGCTCAGGGTCTTAATCATGCAGATCCTTCTCAGAAAATTTCATACACATGTATAATTTTTTGCATGAAATTTGGTGGCTTCACGGACTCCCATGGATATCACATTTAGGGCCCATGCCCTGGAGGTTAACAGCTACGACACTGTGAGTAAACATGACCCCTCATCACCATCACCAAGCTCCGAATAGAAGAAATTCTTCCCCATGACCCTTTTCTTGCTGTAATTTATCTATAGCTTCTGTCCCCTCACATCACGGGACTTGTCTTTTGTTCTTTTCTGTCTTTGAATACGTACTGGATAGCAGATGTATTTTGCGCTTCTCATTTTGTTACTCCTAGGTTTCCTATATTCCCCCAATCTTTGAGGAATTTTTCTAGCACTAGAGAGTTTTCATTTTCAGTTGACTGACACCTGTGCCTTATCATTGCTCTTAAGTTTTTTTCAAGAATTTTTCCCAGCATTCAAACTCATCTCCAATTAAGATCTGATTTAGTTTTCTATTTGTTTTAGATATTTATTATGATTCTTACTTGCTTAATTGCTTAATCTGTTTATAATATAGTATTCTATATTTGTTTTACTTACTTAGCAGTCATATATATATATGCTAAGAATTATATGGCTTAGTCTGTGAATTTGTGGTTTAGATTTCTAGAGGTTAGGGATTTTCTTTGCATACTATGGGGCGTGCTATGAACATCTTCCTTCAATGCCTTATGCCATCTTAAAATTATTTTCTCATGAAAATAATGAAATATTGACATAGGCATATTTTATACAGTCCTGTTTTATATATATATATATATATACACACACACACACACATATACTTACCTATAGATATATTTAATAATTAACTATTAATCAACTAGCAGAAATTTGGCTGTCAGTACGTACACTTCTGTATGTTATATATCTAACCTACCATCAGTGGTATCTCTGCTTGACCTAGTCCCAAGGGACCTTATTTCTAGCTGATTACTCTACTTTAAATTTATCTGTAATGTAGTTGTTTTGCTCCTCTCTGTATGATATAGTTATAAATAGTAGATTTTGAGCCCATCTTAGGGAATGTCTAAAGGAAAGAGACTAATTGTGAAGGCAAAATCTTCTATCTTCTTTTCAGAGACTTGTGAACTTAAGAAGCCAATGATCAGATACTCAAAAAAATGTATTCAGTTTTATTTCCCTCTCATTTTGAGGATTTTATTTAAGTAAAAGGTTACAGTGGATTTCACTGAGGTATTTTCTTCTATCAGTATTTATTATAGCTGTATTTCTTCACTCAAATGTGTCTCTTTCTCTGGAAACGTTCTGCTTGTCTTTGTCATTGCCTGTACCCTTATTTAACTTCATTTAGAACAGCATATTTCTCTACCATCTGATGCTGACCTTGTAACTTAATATGATAGAAAACAGTGATTTACAGTAACTTGATTGTAATTCTGATTAGCTTTGCCTTAAAACCTGAACACTGGGCTGGATTATTTCTTGATTTTTTTTTTTTTTTTACTATCTTGAATGGAATATCTTTACAGGAAGAGATCTACATGAAAGAATTTTAAAGTCTTGCTTCACAGAAATGTAAGCTGGTAGAATAACTTTGATGACCCAAATTATGTTTTGTTATTCTATAATGAAGTTTCCATATTGTTTTAGAGTAGACATTTAGATGCTAAAATAAGACGATTAACACTTTTAGATTAAAGAGAACCAATCTTTGGAACTCATTTTAATTTCAGAATTTGATGAATTTCATTCATCTTCCATTGATCTCAATTATTTAGTTCTGTTACATCCTCTGAAGACCACTTCATTTTCTATTATAAGAGCATCTTTCTTCTCCCTGATTTAAAAAAAATAGATCTTACATATTATTTTGCTTTTCTGCTTATATTTTCTAATATTTGTTGTACATAATTTTCTTATTCCTTTTACTAACACTTGGCAAGGTTCATATCTTCTTGTTTACAAAATAAAAATCTATACCTTTCTTAACCAGAAGAAGAGTTTTTTGTATAGTTGTGTTTATAAAAGCAGCAGAAAAACTGCACCATTATAAAGTAGTTTACATAAATTAATCATGTTAGTGATTATAAGATTAATTTGATGCATTTACTTCTATTGAATACTATATTTGTGAGAGAACCAAGTTGTACCTTTCTGTGGCTGAGCAATAAATATCTCTAATTTCTGTTCAGGCTGGGCATGTCAAGAGAGGAATCTATGAAGCTCACTTCTAGACCAAACAACGATGGAACTGAAAGTAGTTCCTCATGTGGGACCTCTGGCCTTCCGGGTTCTTCTTCACAGACTGCCTTGGAAGAACAACAGCCAAAAAGCATGAAAAGTCAAGCTTCTCCAGAGCCTGTTTTCTGTGCCACTCTTTGTCCTATGGTAGAGGTTCCAGCTAACGAAGTGATGGCAGAATCAGAATCAGAGGATATCTTGATCCCTGAAGAATCTATAATTCAGGAGGAAATTGCAGAAGAGGTAGAGACTAGTATCTATGAATGCCAGGATGAAAATCATAAATTTTCTGAGGAGTCTGAAAGTCCAACCAACTCTCATGAAGAGCCCCATATTGCAACTCCTGAAGATAACTTGGAATCTTGTGTTATGATGAGTGATGTTTTAGAAACCTTGCCTCATATTGAAGTTAAGATAGAAGAGAAATCAGAATCTCCCCAGGAAGAAATGTCGGTTATTATTGATCATTTAGAAGTCTGTGACTCTCTTGTTCCTTCCACTTCATCTGTGACTCATGTCAGTGACACAGAACATAAGGAGCCAGAAACTTCAATAGAGACCAATACTCCAAAAATAAAAACAGGGTCATCTTCTCTAGAAGGCCAATTTCCAAATGAAGGAATTTCTGTAGATATGGAGCTACAGAGTGATCCTGAAGAACAGCTTTCTGAAAATGCTTGCATCTCTGAAACTTCCTTCTCTTCTGAGAGCCCAGAGGGAGCCTGTACCAGCCTGCCATCCCCAGGAGGGGAAACCCAGTCCACGTCAGAAGAATCATGTACTCCAGCCTCCCTCGAAACGACGTTTTGTTCGGAGGTGTCTAGCACTGAAAATGCAGACAAATATAATCAGAGAAATTCCACTGATGAAAACCTTCATACATCTTTGATGTCAGAAATATCTCCAATATCCACTTCCCCCGAAATATCAGAAGCATCTCTTATGTCCAACTTACCATTAACATCTGAAGTATCTCCAGTATCTAACTTACCTTTAACATCAGAAACATCACCAATGTCTGACCTACCTTTGACATCAGAAACTTCTTCAGTGTCTTCCATGCTTCTCGCCTCTGAGACCACTTTTGCATCCAGTTTGGCACTTCCTTCAGAAACATCTCCAATTTCTAATTCTTCCATGAATAACAGAATGGTGCATCAACAAAGAAAGTCACCATCTGTATCTGAAGAACCACTCTCCCCACAGAAAGATGAACCTTCTGCCCTGGCCAAACCTCCGGGAGATAACCTTACCTCTCAGCAAAAGACTCTACCCAATACCCCTGAACCCATCATAATGAGTTCTTCTTCCATTGCTCCTGAAGCATTTCCATCTGAAGAATTGCACAATAAGACCCTGAGTCAGCAGCCTTGTAAATCACATGTTGACAATGAGAAGTCCTACCCTGCATCAGTTCCAGAGCTTCCTTCTACTGAAATGATAAAAGTTAAAAATCATAGTGTCCTTCAAAGAACAGAAAAGAAAATAGTATCCTCACCATTGGAATTATCTGTTTTTTCTGAAGACACAGAGAGTAAGGGAAATGAGCTTCCATCAGCCAAATTACAAGAAAAGCAATATGTATCATCAGTGGATAAGGCTTCATTTTCAGAAGGCTCTAGAAATAAAACACATAAGCAAGGGAGCACGCAGAGTCGGTTGGAGACCTTACATCCTTCCAAGTTGTCAGAGCCCTCCAAGTCACCTGATGGGATAAGAAATGAAAGTAGAGATTCAGAGATAGCCAAAAGGAAAACTGCAGAGCAGCACAGCTTTGGAATCTGTAAGGAAAAGAGAGCCAGGATAGAAGATGATCAGTCAAGCCGGAACATATCATCTAGCAGCTCACCTGAGAAAGAACAGCCTCCAAGGGAGGAGCCCAGGGTTCCCCCTCTCAAGGTATGATACTTAAAAAAAAAAGAAAAAAAAAAAGGAATTCCATAGGTAGGCTTTTCCTATTTAGAAACTTAATTTTTCAAGAAGAAATTAGTTTTTCCTCCTTCCAGTTTTTATGCAGCAATTTATTATCTAATCCGCCCAGCTACCAATCTAATAGTAAATGATCCTATTTATGACTGTGTATTGAACTCATACAGAAGTTCAGACACATGCATATATTTAGACCTCAGCCTTTAAGGAAAAAGACTGAGAGAGAGAGAATAGGGCGTGGAAAATCATGCAGGCCACTAAGACCCTGGGACTTAAGGATATTCCACAGCATAGGACAGAGACATACATAAACTTGGGAAAATGTGGAAAATTATTCAGTATTCTGTGAAAATTCAATAGGACTAGGGAAAGAAGTAGTCAGTCAGAGGCCAGCATTAAGGAGATGAAGTACATATTATCCCTTCATTTTCCAATAAAGATTGAACACCACCATTGCCTAGCAGAGAGAACCTAGATATGGTAGAGCCTCATTCAATATTTCTTGAATAAATCATTAAAATGTCCTTATGAACCCTGAGGGAGAATGCTGTATATACAGATATACAAATCTCATTTTTTTTTATTTCCAAGATAATAAAGAAGCCTTTAACATCACAAAATAATAAAGCCTTTGACAGATGTTTCTATTTATATACTTTCTTTTCATCCCGGGTAAATTTTAACTCTCAGAAAACAAGCCTTTCATATAAATTGGCTCTACCTAAGTAAACTGAAAATTAAGATTAATTCAAAAGAAACCCTTTGTGTAATTAAAAAAAATCCTACCCTCTTTCATTTATACTTACTTTGTGCTTTTATCTGAGCCCATTTATATTGTGGTACAATAAAGTAGATTATTTCATCATAGGATTGGTCTAGAATTATAAACATCTCAAGGTTTTAAAAAATCTTTTTATTTTTCTCTGTTTCATCTGCTTTTTTTATGTGACTCATGAGCTCTACAGGTCGACTTAATTTTAAGAGTATGATGGTAGTTACTCTAATAAAGCAGTACCTATTAAATAAGAGTCTAGAGATGTAAAAGATGAACGTGAACTCTAATTAAAAACTCACTATACATTTTAATTTCTGAAGCAATAGAATAATATAAATATCCTTTTCATGGGAAATATTTTTAAAGACACTAGTCTGATTTTTTTGTCAGAAGCTCATTTTCACAGTGATATGCACTTCATTTAAAAATAGATACCTAAGTACACAAACATATTTGATGTTTGTTTGGTCTTAAGCTCTTGTTTAAGGATATTTAAGTTTAATTTTTTAATGTGTTGAATTTTCTAGACTAAGGGAAATATTTAAAAAGGAAAATTAAATCCCCCTACCCAAATTCATCTTTTTTTGGCCTTTGGATTAGAAGAGAGATTTCACAAGCAGTTTTAAAATGAGAAATGAGATAACTCAGGGAGATAGTTCCATCCATCAAAGTTCCAAAGCATAATTCTAAATGGATATGTATGATCCTGTAGGATGTGTCGATTATAATGTAAGTATACATATGTTAGCAAAAGAGAGATAAGTGTTCTAGGAAAAGCTTTTTTGGAAGGGTGAAAAAAAGGAACCAGAATACGTATAAACAGCACTGAACTGGGAGCCCAAGGACTGTGTTATTCACTGGTTATGTGACCCAGGGCAGTCTACCTCCAAAGGCTTGAGTTGCTTTACTATATATTGAGGGACTCTAGCTAGACCCATTCTACCTCTATAAATCTATGACTCTAAGAATGCTTTTAGTGACTAGAGCATCACAGCATTGCTATGGGATGCCGGTTGTTAGGTCTTGTGTCTCATCAATTTGATGATGAATTTGTGAGTTTCTTAATTGGCATGAGTAGGTGAACAATATGTATAAAATTCAGCAGATTGTGGGTTACCAACATCAAAAGAAACTGCCCAACCCATACTTTCATTTAAAAGCAGAAAATCAGAGTTGCCCTTGCTTTTATGCAAATGTAATGGTAATACAGTCCCTTTGGAAAACAGAGCACTCTCACAAATATAGTCTTATTCCATCTTTAAAACAGCTCTTTGAAGGAAATAGACCAGAAATAACTAGTCTCATTTTACAACTGAGTTTACCAACTTGTCTTGTGTTCTTATTGTGTATGTATAAGGCAGCATGCAAGGTGGCATGGGAGTACATAAAAACCCTTGAGTTCCTGGTTCAGAGAGGTTATTGGAGAAACAGGGACAAAGTGATTTGCCTAGGGTCACACAGTTCCTTTGTGTAAATTCAGAATGAGAATTCTGACTAGTTACCAACTTCTTGGTCGGGGCATTTATCTTTGGGTCAATTTAAGACAGATAAACTCAAATAGATTTGATGTTCCAGTTTTTCATGCCAACAAGGAGGATAATTTAAAAACTAAATATCTCTCGAGTTTTTTTTAGCTAACCTCATTTTAAGAAGCATGGATTTTGTTTCCATTTATATGAGGCATTTAAGAAGATGTTTCATTTCCATGCCAAATGAAGTCGCAATTGATGTTTTTGTAGATTAAAAAAAGAGATTAAAAACTTGATTTTCACGTTCATGCTACATTTCTTGTTGCTTTATACCCTAAAGGCCCATCCAGGGATTTAGGTGTAGTTCATTCCACATCATGAGAGAATGCAGCCAATCTTTTCTCTTGCACTGTCACATTCTACGTGTCTCCTCTGTGATCATGTATGAAGCATGTTATTTTTCTCTTCTCTCTCTCTTTTAGATTCAGCTTTCCAAAATTGGGCCACCCTTTATAATCAAAAGCCAACCAGTCTCCAAACCAGAGTCTCGATCATCCACTAGCACATCTGTCAGTGGGGGCAGGAACACAGGAGCCAGGACTCTTGCAGATATCAAGGCCCGGGCCCAGCAAGCTCGGGCCCAGCGAGAGGCTGCTGCAGCCGCTGCTGTAGCTGCTGCAGCGAGCATCGTCTCTGGAGCCATCGGGAGCCCAGGAGAAGGTGGAAAGGCGAGAACCCTGGCACATATCAAAGAGCAGACGAAAGCTAAGCTCTTTGCAAAACATCAAGCCCGAGCCCACCTCTTCCAGACCTCTAAAGAGACCCGATTGCCTCTGCTCGGCTCAAAGGAAGGGCCTCCAAACTTAGAAGTTTCTTCTACCCCTGAAACAAAAATGGAAGGTTCAACGGGTGTCATTATTATCAATCCAAACTGCAGATCTCCTAGCAACAAGTCTGCGCACCTCCGGGAGACCACCACTGTATTACAGCAGTCTCTTAACCCAACTAAACTTCCAGAAACTGCCACTGACTTATCTGTGCATAGTTCTGACGAAAACATACCTGTGTCACATTTATCTGAGAAAATTGTTTCATCTACCTCTTCAGAAAATAGCAGTGTGCCCATGCTTTTTAATAAAAATTCTGTCCCTGTATCTGTTTGCAGCACTGCTATGTCGGGAACAATTAAAGAACATCCCTTTGTGAGTTCTGTTGATAAATCCTCCGTTCTAATGTCTGTTGACAGTGCAAACACTACGATTTCTGCTTGTAATATAAGCATGTTAAAAACCATCCAGGGAACTGACACTCCGTGCATAGCCATTATACCAAAATGTATTGAAAGCACCCCCATGCCGGCCACTACCGAGGGCTCTAGTATATCGAGCTCCGTGGATGATAAGCAGTTACTAATACCAAGCAGTAATGCTAGTAACTTAGTCTCCAGTCAGTACACCTCTGTGCCAACTTCCTCCATTGGAAATAGTTTGCCAAACCATCTTTCCACTAGCTCTGTCTTGATTCCTCCAACGGGAATTAACAACAGATTTCCTTCTGAGAAGATAGCCATGCCTGGGAGTGAAGAACAGGCCACCGTATCCATGGACACCACTGTGAGAGCAGCCCTCAGCTGCAGTGATTCCGTCGTGGTCACAGACTCTCTGGTCACACACCCACCTGTCACAATGTTTACTGGAAACATGCTAACAATAAACTCCTATGATAGTCCTCCCAAGTTAAGTGCTGAAAGCTTGGACAAAAATTCAGGGCCTCGAAACAGGGCAGACAATTCTGGGAAACCTCAGCGACCACTAGGGAGCTTTGCACCAGCAGCCATAAACAGATCAATTCCCTGTAAAGTCATAGTGGACCACAGCGCCACGCTGACCTCCAGCTTGTCTCTGACTGTCTCCATTGAAAGTACAGAAGCCAGTGTGGACATCCAGGGCAGGTCAGTGAGGACAGAGGCATCCATACAGCCCGTGGCCTGTCCTCAGGTGTCTGTTATTAGCAGGCCTGAGCCCGTTGCAAATGAAGGCCTAGATCACAGTTCTAGTTTCATTGCCGCATCTACAACGAAACAAGATTGTAAAACATTGCAAGCCACCTGCACAAGCCTCCGAGAATTGCCCCTTGTTGTTCCAGATAAATTAAATGAGGCGACTGCTCCTAGTCATAGCTTTGCTGAGCAGGCACGTGGCCCAACTACTTTTAAAAGTGAAGCAGACACAACCTGTAGCAATCAATACAACCCAGGTAACAGGATTTGCTGGACTGAAGACGGGATGAGGAGCACGGGACAGCCTTTGGTTAGTCACTCGGGTGCAAATAAACAAAAAGAATATCTAGAGCAGAGCTGTCCAAAGGCCATCAAAACCGAACATGCCAGCTACTTGAGCGTGTCGGAACTTCACCCCAGGAATCTCATAACAAATGTCACTCTTCCTGTGAAGTCCGAACTTCATGAAGTGGACAAGGGATTTAGAATGGATACTGAAGACTTCCCAGCCCCTGAGCTGCCTCCTCCGGCTGCAGAGGTAGCCTCTAATGTACAACAAACACAGAATGTGAAAGCTTCCACCTCGAGTCCCATGGAAGAGGCTATTTCCTTGGCTACAGACACTCTGAAAAGAGTCCCTAGCACGGGGAGCTCAAGCTGTCGACTGTCATCGGTGGAGGCTAACAATCCACTGGTGACTCAGTTACTACAGGGCAACCTGCCTTTGGAAAAAGTGTTGCCACAGCCCAGATTGGGAGCCAAGCTTGAAATCAGCAGGCTTCCTTTGCCTCTTCAAACTACCTCAGTGGGTAAAACAGCACCAGAGAGGAATGTCGTGGAAATGCCGTCCAGCTCTCCAAACCCAGATGGTAAGGGATACTTGGCAGGGACTCTCGCGCCACTACAGATGAGAAAGCGAGAAAACCACCCCAAAAAGAGAGTCGCCAGGACTGTGGGGGAGCACACTCAAGTTAAATGTGAACCAGGGAAACTGTTGGTGGAGCCGGATGTCAAAGGGGTACCTTGTGTTATCAATGCCAGCGCGAGTCAGCTAGGACACAGCCAGCCGTTTAAGCAAGAGTGGCTGAACAAGCACTCCATGCAGAACAGAATCGTTCACAGCCCTGAGGTCAAACAGCAAAAGCGGCTGCTGCCCTCATGTAGCTTCCAGCAGAACCTATTTCACGTTGACAAGAATGGCGGCTTTCACCCTGACGCCGGTACCTCACACAGACAGCAGTTTTACCAAATGCCTGTGGCCGCCAGGGGCCCCATTCCTACCGCGGCTCTGCTACAGGCCTCTTCCAAGCCCCCGGTGGGATGTAATGCATTCGCCTTCAACAGGCATCTTGAACAGAAGGGACTGGGAGAGGTTAGTCTTTCCTCAGCACCTCACCAGCTGAGGTTAGCCAACATGTTATCCCCCAACATGCCCATGAAAGAAGGCGATGAGGTGGGAGGCACCGCACATGCCATGCCAAACAAAGCTCTAGTGCATCCGCCGCCGCCCCCACCCCCGCCC
>NW_012150952.1:4088416-4095382 GCF_000956105.1 Propithecus coquereli
GGCATCATCCTAATCCAAGTAAACTTTTTGACATTCCTTTAAAACACGTCTTAATAGTTGACTGGAATGAGCAGAAATTACATTCCTGAAAAAAATGAACACTTGTGGTTTTCTATAATAACCATGGTATATGTTTTTTTCCCTCCATATTTATTATTGTGATGTTGCCAAATTTCTTTAGGTGATAGAGACATCATTTTGAATAACAAATTGCTGATAGTGAAAGGTACTTTATCTTCATAAGAGAAAAGCAAAGAGAGGCCTGCCGCTGTGGCCCCGATTCAGTGCTTCAGAACTGTCACTCGTGTTTTTCACAGTAAAATTAGCAAAATTAACAACTGAGAAAGTTAGCAATGCACCGCCCTTGGCTTTGCCCCCACCTCCCCCCCCACCACCTCCACTACCTCCACCTCTCCCTAATGCAGAAGTCCCGTCCGATCAAAAACAACCGCCAGTTACTATGGAAACCACTAAGAGACTTAGTTGGCCACAGTCCACGGGCATATGTAGCAATATAAAATCGGAACCTCTTTCTTTTGAGGAAGGTTTAAGCAGCAGCTGTGAACTGGGCATGAAACAAGTTTCCTATGACCAGAATGAAATGAAAGAACAGTTAAAAGCATTTGCGCTAAAAAATGCAGATTTCTCTTCCTATTTGCTTTCTGAGCCACAAAAGCCTTTTACCCAATTAGCTGCTCAGAAAATGCAGGTGCAGCAACAGCAGCAGCTCTGTGGAAATTATCCAACAATACACTTCGGTAGCACGAGCTTCAAAAGGGCAGCATCTGCAATTGAAAAGTCCATTGGGATTTTGGGAAGTGGCTCCAACCCAGCCACGGGCCTGCCTGGTCAGAATGCTCAGATGCCCATTCAGAACTTTGCCGACAGCAGCAACGCGGACGAATTGGAACTGAAATGCTCTTGCCGGCTGAAAGCCATGATTGTGTGCAAAGGCTGTGGGGCCTTCTGCCATGACGACTGCATAGGTCCTTCAAAACTCTGTGTAGCATGCCTAGTTGTACGATAAAAGCTGAGTGAAAGATGCAGTATCCCTTTTCCACACGGAAAAGCCAGACAGCATCAGCAGCAACAAATTGAAAAACACGGTCATTTATATCATGCTAATTTATTTTGCTTTGGAACAGATTATCTTTTCTCTATGGGATTATTGTTTTCTTGCATTTCTCTCATAAAGGGAAAGACGCCTCCTGACTGAATGGCTTAGTGGCGTATCTTTTATGTATTTAGTTGCCATCCCCAGCTTTGGAAAATTTCTGTGTGTATACAGGTCACTGCCCCATTCTTTTTTTTTTTATTATTTTAACCCAGGTGTAGATAGGAAAATGACATTTTTCATTACTTAATGACCAGAAATGCAGATGTAGAAAGAAGTTGATAAAAGTGATTTAAGGTGGTTATGGATTTTTCTGTAGATTAGCCATTACAGCAAGGGTTTTTACAGTTGACTTTTCTGGACTTTACCACAATTATTAAGTCACATTTGGACAGGGGAATCTGATCTAAATGTGTGATTCCTTGTATTTATTCATATCCCAAAAGATATATTAAACGAGGTGTGCCATTAATGAAATCCACTGTCCTGATTATTCTCTTTCTTCCATTTTTACTCCTTCTCAGAGACTGTGCAGAATATCTAGATCTGCCTTGGATTTTGTACACGTATTGTAATGAAATGTGTCCTGCACCTGAGATGGCAGCACAGGCCTCGTGCCCAGGAATCTGGTTGTAGCCATTTAATACCTGATAATGTGAGATCAGTTGGCAACGGAGAGTTATAGGCCAGAGGGTTTTGGAGCTTCATGTGTGGCTTTTAAGAGCAAGTTTGAAACCAATGTCCTAAAATTAAAAGCAAAAGAATAAAATGCTGTATATGCACACATACATGGGTTGATAATGTAAATATTAGTCTGTTATATTCACTCTAATACAATTACTAGATGTTGAAATTGGGGGGGGCGAATAATTGTAGTCCTTTATTGGTGACCCATGCATTCTGGCTTCTGACCTTGCAGAGGTCAGACACCTCTTTTTAAAAGTGTCGTTGATGATAAAAGGGACTACCCAAGGCTGAAAAGTTGACATTTTTCGGAACAATTTTTTTCTCATGATTCACAACCTGTGTATTTGACTCTGAAATAATCTTTGTTTTCAAGAATTGTTCTAGGTATGGCATAGTTTGTTTTCTCCCTCAGGTGAATTCAATATATTCTTCATAGTTGAGGGAACTGCTTTTGAAAAAGGGATACTGCATCTTACAGTTATCTTCAGTGTTTATCCAGTAAAGTCTGAGTGTTGAGTATTTGAGCTACCATTCCACACACTTTGGCCACTCTCATGCCGGAGAACAGCTGTAGTTCAGAAGGCTCTGTTCCCAAAAGCAAGTTCAAAAGCACATGCACATTGTGGGAAGATAAAAGAAAACAAAAACCACGTCCATTTAACTTCTGATTACAGAGCACAAAATGAGGAGTGCCATTAACCCATTGATTGATTGTGGCTGTAGAATAAAAAAAAGAAAACATGGGGGGAAATCATCTGTATCCAGGGTAAGAGTGACAGATATTTTCACATGGCATCATCCTAATCCAAGTAAACTTTTTGACATTCCTTTAAAACACGTCTTAATAGTTGACTGGAATGAGCAGAAATTACATTCCTGAAAAAAAATGAACACTTGTGGTTTTCTATAATAACCATGGTATATGTTTTTTTCCCTCCATATTTATTATTGTGATGTTGCCAAATTTCTTTAGGTGATAGAGACATCATTTTGAATAACAAATTGCTGATAGTGAAAGGTACTTTATCTTCATAAGAGAAAAGCAAAGAGAGGCCTGCCGCTGTGGCCCCGATTCAGTGCTTCAGAACTGTCACTCGTGTTTTTCACAGTAAAATTAACAAAATTAACAACTGAGAAAGTTAGCAATGCACTTAACCAGCCCTTCCCAAGGAATGCAGCGTAAGTTCCAGCATCATACCAGGCTGTACTGGGGTGGCATCCTTATCGGTGGTGTCTTTATGGTCTGCTTGGCTGTGATATCTTGATTCTGAAGATCATGCTCTTAGCCTCACAGCAGGGCACCTCTGTGATATAGACACTTGCATGCCAATTCCTTCTTCCAAATCCAGTCACCGCTATACCAGTGTCAGATACTGTCTACACCAGCAGATTGAAAACTACCACATCAGTAACTGACACAGCGTTGAAAGAAACCACAGTCTCCAAAACCTTTGCACTCTGTATGTAAGGTACAATTGAGGCCGATGGGATACTGAGCTCATTATCAGTTCTGTCTTTGTTGAATACTGCCTGCAAGTTGCTTACTGGGAATAAAGAGAAGTGTCCTTCTGTATGTTTTGCTTTTTCCCGTAATAGATTTGGAGAATCAGTTGTTGACAGTGCATGGATTCTATCATCCAGGTCCAAAGAGCATAATTTTGCTGTGCCCTTGCTCTTTTTTGCCCCAGTTCAAATTCCTAGTGTTCTAATATCATTTATATAACTGAAAAATTAATATCTTTTGGCTAAAAAACAATGGCAAGGAAGAAGAGAAATTCAGAAGTAAAATGTGGATCAGATATTTTATAGGTGTCCACTTAATAGATATACAAAAGCCAGTATATTTGAATTAGGTGAGTAGGTTCTTAGTTTCCAGATTTCTACATGTGTCCACCTATGTGCAAATGGAGTATGTTATTTACTACATTGTTATTGTGTAATGTGCAAATTTTAGTGTGTGCATTATCCTGATTACTGGACACTATTTTATCCCTATCAGGAATAGAACTTGCACATGTAACATGCAGTTTTTGTTTTTTATCACAAAGGATGTATTTCCCTAAGTAGCACTTTTGGAGCAGGGGGAGGAAGAAAACTGCTATTCCCTAAACCCCCTCCTATATGATATGCATATGCCTGAGGTGTATAAAGACATTTAGGTAGTTAATGGGCATGTTAATAAGAGCATTTTGATGCAAATTCATTTTCAAAATGAAAATATTTTTTCTTCCCCAAAGCGAGAATAGCAGAAATTTTGGTGAACTGAACACCATAGTTATATATGCTGTTTCCCTGCAAAGGTCTAATTTGAAGAAAAAACTTGAAATCAAGCCTATGAGGTTGAGCCTGGTTGCTATAAAGACTTTAGGGTGGTATGTGTTTTGGGGATGAGCTATAGGAGGTTTAGTTGACTTCTGGACTTTGGATATTCTTACTCAGTTCAAAATAAACACAAAAACAAGCCAGTGCATATGGTGCTTCCTAAGGCAGTCAAGAGTAAGAATACAGTTTGCCGCAGCCCCATTTCCTTGACTCGCACAATTTCAGAAGAGGCAGTTATTGTGGCCTCTAGTTTTCCAATCCCTCCGGGAAGGTGAAGTCCCAGGTTTTAGAAGCTGAAGCCAAGCTTAGGGTCGCATGGTCTCTGCGGTGTTGAGGCCCAGCACAGCGGTAGCTGCCTGGTGGGAGTGACCCCTCTGAGCATGCAGAGCCCAGAGTCAACGTCCATCTGTGTTCCCAGAGAACAATGTGAAGAGTCCTAGAACAGGAACTCGTCAGACTGTCAGGGGCCTATGTAGCCAAAATGTCACTGAATATAAAAATCCTGTCGTCTTCAGTCCTCATGCTTTGTCACTGTAAAGCAAACAAAAAGCATTTTTACTATAATTTAAAGGAGCTGCTTTTTTATAGCACATACTATTTCGCTTTGTACTATATTTGATAGTTGCAGAATAATTTAGACTGTAGAAAAACTCTGTTGTATTTGTACTGTTCATGAATGTTTCAAAGAAAGTGCTTTACTTGGTTGCCATAATTTCCTTGTACTGCTGTATTCCCTTCGCTTCATGGAAACCTAATCTGATTCATATTTTCAGTAGTTTTTTTTTTCTTAATGTGTGTTTGTATTTTTCTTTTGGTCAGTATTCTGAATGTTTACATCTGTTTGACATTAGCCATTTAATGCCTTTTTTAAAAGGCTGTATTACTCCTACAGTGTAACAGCAAAATGTGAAATCAACCCAAACATAACATGCATGACAAACACAGATTGGGGGCAAAGGCCCTGAACATACACAGACATTTTATATCAGCATACAGAAAGGTAAAATCCTCCTTCAGTCCTCTACCAAAGAATATATTATTCCCACAGGAAAAACTCAGAAAAGGTGTGTGAAATCCTCAGAAGGAGGAGCAGTTGATTCAGTAAGACTGCTACAATTTAATACTGTTACGCTTGCTTTGATACCTGACTAAATGTGACTGAGTGCAACAAGCATTTAAAAAATTTTTAGACAGTGTTTGTTTAGAATTCAGGGATCATGCATTCTTTAATGGTGCTGTTTGTTTTTTATTTCTTTTCTACAAAGAAAACAAGTGTTGCCTACAAAAGTGACTGCTCACAATACCATAAGTTAAATGAAATTAAATGTTTGTCTCTTCATGTTTCTGTTTTTTTTTTCCCTTTCTCAAAGTAACAACTTGGGTTTCAATATTAAAATATTCTGGAGAAAATAAAGGAATCAAACATGAAATAATTGTCATTTCACATTTTTTAATGAAATGAAGTTTTTTATATATGTAACATATATTAATAGTACATGAAAAAATTAAAAAAAATTATAGGGTAAGTTTAAAGCATATACTGTTAAATGACACTTCTTTTTGGTATGATAAATTATTAACATGGTTATAACTATTAAAATAGTAAAAACTAAAAGTGAAACTTCAGATATTAATGGTATCTGCAATGCTTATCATTTAAAACTTATTTGGACCTTCTTGTTTTCATTAAGACTTTTTTAATTCTTTATACCAAAAAGTGTTTGGATCAGATAAATTGTTAATACCATATTTAATTTTAACTTTGAATACTACAGAAAGTGATATATTAAAAGAGTTGCTCTGGTTAATTTTTAAAAATTCTACATGAAATATCATAGCTACAGTTATTTGAATAAAATGCTGTTAACCATTAGAATAAAACTGCCTCAGTTATATTTACATAAAGAAATATTCATGTCTTTTCAGTAATATGAATCAGAAAGCATGAAATATAATTGGCTGTTAAATGACTTCAGCTGTTTTCATCTACACGGAAAATGTTGTCTTTAGCCACCAGATGGCGAAAGAGGATATTTACTTTTGGAGGAAAATAAAAAGAATACAACAGGCTTCTTTCTCCTCCCAAAACTTAAATAATAAAAGCCTAACTTATTCAAGTAAGTCAGAGTATGGATATTTCTAAGTTTCATTATTTTTACTACAATGATCCTTTTTGTTCTGTTTTTATTTTCTATTAACATATTTACAAAATGCTTTTAAAATTTAGAATTGCAGGGGTTTTTTAATTTTCATTTCGTTATTCCACAGGCATTATCTAGTCCCAAGTGCATTAGATAAAACTGAACATCCAGCATTCTCTAAGATGACATTTATGGAAACTGATCTGAGTGCTTTATGTTTTAATTCATTTATTCTCATGAAATGAGTACAATTATACAATCTTTATATAAATATCCCATTATTTTTAATACGTTAATGTGGCCTAATTTGAGTAATACTCTCTCGTAGTGTCTACAGTATTAATTTGTATCTATCATAGCCCTTACCTAAGAACAGGTGATTTATCCAGTGATTTGTCAGTTTTCACATAGATACTTCATTGTAATCAAAGATAATTATGTTGTTTAGAAGGAATCCAGCCAGGAGCATAGTTGATACAACACTTTGGGCCTGCCTTCTGCAGAAGACAATTCAACATAAATCCTAGAAAGTGTTTCCCACTCCATAAAATTATTTGAAGTCTTTGGTTATAGATCACCTAGACTTAATATTTCAAGTCAGAGCACACACAGTTATTCACAGAGATCTGCAAAAAGGAAAAGTTTAAATCAAATGTCACAGCCAATCTGGAAGTCTAAATTGGGCAATAAACCACGTCTTCC
>NW_012150952.1:4096482-4100181 GCF_000956105.1 Propithecus coquereli
TATGTTGCCCTTGCCCCCTCCCCAAGTCCGAGTGATCCCAACTTATATCTCTGGTTTCAAATTATGATTTTAGGAAAACACTGTGTTCAGAATCCTTATTCTTCAATGAGGAAGGATTACAGAGGTACTTCAGAGGAGTGTGGAACTATGGTTCTTTTTTTCCTTGATTTGTGTGGCTTTCAATATCCAATTCTGGGATGTTATTGCATCTCTCAGATATATGAAAGCATGATTGGCCTTAGTAACTGTAGGAAACATACGAGCTTTTTCTGAGTTTTCTCTCCCATATAAAAGTTACAACATTTATGTATATTTATATGGAACTGAAACATTTCTTACTGTAATATAAATTTCATTTCCTAATCAAGTTAAATCTCAAAATGAGGGTTTGAAAGGCTTGGTATATGATAGGAACAGTTTTCTATCATGGCTTCTAGGTGGAAGCCACTATCACTCTTTACACCCTTCTTCCCTTAATCGTTGGCTCAGTGTAGGTTTTTTTGGTTGGTTTTTTTTTTCTTTTTTTTTAGTACATGCCTTTACATCTTTACATCTTCAGGAAGGCAAATAAAAACTATGGGAAATTACTGGGTATTTTAAAGAAACATTCAACAAATTAAAAAGCTTTTAAAAACTACATTCAGAGTAGGAATCTATGGATAAGTTATTTATTACCTTTAATCTACAAATACCTACAATTCTCACCGCCAGAGCCAGTTCAGAGCAGACCATACACTTTTTGACTATCAGAAAGACACTGTGAGATTGGTAGGAGACGGTTTCTTTTTTCCTTCATATTTAGATATTGGAAAGATTCTTTGGTGACAAGTTTTCTGTCCCAAAAGCTTTGCTTGGCAAAAACTTGGAATAATGAAGGATACCATTCCCTACAATCCCCGTTTTATAATTGCGACTCAGTAATGAATATCATTACCTAAAAAAATAAAGCTAAAGAAGACTTCATGATCTGTGGAGATTTTACAATTTCCCTTCATATAGATAAAATTTTAAGAGTTGTAACTATATATTACACCAAATATGGCAAGTGGCCAGAGTTGTTTCTAAAAGGCAGACTGTCTTTCTAAAAAATAATAATAATCGATAATATTAGGGAAATGGAAAGTACCAAGTACTGCAAAGCATTTTACAAATATTATAACATTTATTCCTAGAAAAATTCTATGAAGTCAATATTGCTATAATACCTATGTAATGAATAAGAAACCTGAGGCTTAGAAAGTTTAAAGAACAGTGAGCTAAGATTTGGGGTGTAAAGATTTTCCAGAAACCAAAGCCTGTTCCGTTACTTGCCACAAGATGCAATGGCTGCTACACAGATTCTGCTAAGTACTGGGGATGCTGAGAAAAAATCAGAGGGTCCTGAACCTTGAAAGAAGTAGAGGGTAGTGGGAAAGATAATAAAATAATTTTAATTCAATATGACAAGAGTATAACCAAAACATGTGCAAGGTGGAGTGAGCAAGAGAGCAGCCAAGGGAAGGAAATAATTTAGGACTGCCACGGCTGAGAGTGAGCCCTTGAGAAGGGCATCCATTTACCTGCCCTGGCATGGTTTACAGGCAGTCCCACAGGACAGAAGAGCATGTTCTTCCCTGTCAGCACCCCAACCATTTCCTGGAACAGGGTTCATCAATAAAGACACTGTATTTCCTGACAATGATCTCTTTGAAGTATATGACTGTCAACTAAAAAAAAAAAAAAAAAATCAAGCTTTTAAAGAATTAAAGTTAGTTTTATTCAGAAGTCTTACTGAGGACTATAAACTGAGGACTACAGCAGCCTGGGAGCGGTCTTTTAGAGAGGTTCTGCCAGACTGCTCCAAAACAGTGTTTTTGCTTATAAATAGGTAGGGGAGATTCAGTACATGCAAAATCAGATCCAAGTTTGGATCAAATGTTGGTATTTTAATAGGGATCACATTGAATCAGTAGATCACTTTGGGTGGTATAGACATTTTAACAATATTGATTCTGCCAACCCATGGTATGGTTTTCCACCTGTTTACGTCCTCTGCTATTTCCTTCCTCAGTGTTTCATAGTTCTCCCTGTAGAGGTCTTTTACCTCCTTAGTTAAATATATTCCTAGATACTTTATTTTCTTTTGCTTTCTATTGCTATTGTGAAGGGAATTGAGTCTTTGATTTGATTCTCAGTTTGACTGTTATTGCCATATATGAATGCTTCTGATTTGTGTGTATTGATTTTGTATCCTGAGACTTTAGTGAATTCATTTATCAATTCCAGGAGTCTCTTGGTTGAATCCTTGGGATTTTCTAGATATCATATCATCAGCAAAGAGTGGGAGTTTGATCTCTTCTTCCCCCATTTGGACGCCCTTAATTCTGCTCTGTTATACAGCTGGCTATAGATTGTAGAGGTGTAATCACTAACCCTGTCAAGTGTTATCTTATGAGGGCTGGGATCATTTATCTTTCAAGGAATATAGTGTCTCAGGCAAGAGATACGAGAACCATGTGCTCTATCCTATTTTGTCTTCAAAGCATTCTTCCAGAGAACTGCACATTGTCATAAAGTTGCGGGCTTTGTGAAATTATTCTAGTAAGCTGAAATGAGCAAACATGACTTCTTATGCTTGCTATTAATACTTTATCTCACAGGTCCTTTACATAGTTCAGAGCTCTGTCCCCAAGCCCTTCTTTTATGAATCTAGGAATATTTTCAGATGTTGGTAATGTTAATAATTGATTTTGTAAAAGTTAAGAATATATTAAAATGATGTTTGTAGTGCCTTATGTCCTTGGTGGTCCTGGGCTTTTTAATACTTTTTTAAAAAAACCAATATATATTCTTGTATGTAAAAGTCAAATAGAGACTTACACAGACTATAACAAAAAAAAAATTGCAATGCCCTCATATAAACTTCAGTGTGAGCAATTAATTTTTTTAAAGGAGAAGACATTGCTTCTGACTATTAATAGTATTTATTAGGGTGAAGATAAGAAAACAAAGAGCTAGTCTTGCACATGCAAGTTGCAAGTTTGTATTGAAGTCAAAGAACTTACAAATGTCCAGTACTTTTAACAAATAAAAGTTTCCCACCCTGCTGGCGATCACAGAAGGAAGATGTTTTGGTCATTGGGGAGTATGAAAAAGCATGGAAGAGTCACCGAACAGATAACACCAAAATATGTAGGGCGAGAGATGAACTTCACCTGTATCAATATTTTTCCAAGCAAGCCTGGCCTGTTTAAGTGAATCCTACAGTTCTGTTAATTCCACACTGGTAACAGTCACAAGCGATGGATGTTACGATACAGAGAAGCCTAAGTCTGTAGCACCCAGTGATCCACGCTGCATTGTCTGTCATCCTGCCACAGCTGTGAGAGCATGACTTTGGATTATTCATATTCCTACTCAGTGTCTGACTCATTATCTTCCCCACAGGATGAAGCCATCTTTTATCACCTCTTGCTTGCAAATAGTTCTATTAAAGCCATCTGGCAACCTAATATTTTAAGTATTTTAATAAGAATTTGAAAATATTGTGAAACTAAGACATTAGTTTATAAGTTTAGATTTAGTGAGAAATTACATTTTCCTATTTTCAAAAATAGATACTTTCCCTTTTTCTTTAAGGACAAAGTGTCATCTCACTTAATATGAGGAGACTTTACTCCTTGGCCCTCAAAACCTGTAACAGGGAATTCTAAAGACTAA
>NW_012150952.1:4101156-4102709 GCF_000956105.1 Propithecus coquereli
TTTGCAGTTGGGTTTTATAAATATTGTCAAGAATGGATGATAACTTTAATAATTGGAAATCTGATTTCCTGACCCACAGTTCAGCAAACAGATTTATGCAAATCTGATGAAGTTAGTTTCTGCATGGAAAGCAAATGTCTCTCTGGACTATGCACAATACAATTTCCTATATTCCTTTTTGATCATTCCCTGAGTTATATTTTATACTTATAGAAAGCTATCATTCATTTATACATCACTAGACTAAACATATTGAGGAAAAAGGGTATTATCTCATATCTTTTGGTATCTCTAGCAGCTTCCATCATGTATAACATAGCATAGTTCATTCATGCACACAACAAATGTATACATTGTGGCTTTCTCTTTGCCAGGCTCTGACATAGATGCTATGGGTACCACAATGAACAAACAGTCAAAAATACCTGAGCTTTCATTCCAGGGGAGAAAGACAGGTAAGAAGGAGATAAATATACATAATAACATACATAGTATATGTTTGAAAGTTGAAATTGCTACCAAAAAAATAAAAATAAAGCATAGTAAGTACATAGGGAATATTGGGGCTGTGGAGGCCGTAAATATATATAGGGTTCCCAGAAAAGGCCTCACTGGGATGGTGCTATGGACTGAATTGTGTCCCCCATTCATAAGCTGAAGCCCTAAGCCCTAATGTAACTGTGCCTAGAAATATGGCCTATAAGGAGGTAATTAAGCTTAAATAAGGTCATAAGGGTGGGGGTTCCAATCCAATAAAACTGGTGTTCTTATAAGAAAAAGAAGAGTGACTATATCTCTCTCTGCCCACATAAGCACAGAGGAAAAGTCATGTAAAGATGAAGCAAGAAGGTGGCTGTCTACAAGCCAGGGGGAGAGATCTCATCTGCAACCAACACTACTAGCATCTTGATCTTAAATTTCCAGCCTCTAGAACAGTGAGAAAATAAATTTCTATTGTTTAAGCCATCAGTCCATGGTATTCTGTTGTGGCAGCCCATGCAGACTCAGACAGAAGGTAACATTTGAACAGAGAATCGAAGAAGGGGTGAAAGTTGCGAGAGCATGTCAAGTGGACGTCTAATGGAGAGGCCTTCTGGGCAGAGGTAAAAGCAAATGTAAGACCCTGGATCTCAGTATGCTATCGTAGGTAATTTACATAAAATTATCTCTCATTCTCAGAATGTTCTGCTAGAAAGAGGGAGGCTCTTACACAAAGCAAAATAATGAACTTCCCAGGCCTTCCATTTACCAAGGCTCTTGCACGACTGATAGGATTTGTTCTTTCCAAAGGCACAACTTAAGAAGAAAGTGTAACTTTTCCAGTAAATGATTGAAATTAATTATTTTTCCTGAGCTCATATCATTAGACTTCTAATAAGAAATTGTATTATTTATCACCAAGCAAGATATTAAAAGGGCCTCATGTGCCATTTCATCTCAGGCTTTGCTGGGTCTAAAGCCACCTCTGAGAACTAAGAAGGTGGTATTCTCATTGTCAGATAGGAAAAGTAAGAGTCAAACATATTAAGTCAATTGGAAAGAACCCACTTTCC
>NW_012150952.1:4105474-4106642 GCF_000956105.1 Propithecus coquereli
GAAACATGAATGTAAGAAAGGGTACATACAGGTTGAGATTCCTCAACACAAAGCAAGGCAATTTGGGACCCAAAGAGCAACCAGGTCAAACAAATGTAAAATGAGGACATCTTTTGATTGAAAAGGCAACTCACAAAGTTGACGCCAACACGAAAGAAGAGACAATACCAAAAAGTAATTTAGGAGCTATCAGAAAATGAATAAAAATGTACTTGTATGAAATACTGGAAAATTTCAAATTCTGGTTGAGCCACAGTGACTTACAGTGGTTGCTCTGAATAGGGAAGACTGGAAAACTCTTGAGTAATTGCAAAAATCATACTCATGACTGGTGCCTTATGGGTTATTAATTGTAAAGGAAGGAAGTGAGTTTTGGAGGATTTGGAGGGCAGGTCAAACAAAGGTCAGTTGTAAAGATTTGGGTCTTAGGGTTTTTCATTTCTACACAGATCTTTCTTTCACGTAGCCTGTTATTTTAAGCTTAATGGGGTAGGCATAATTTTCACTTGATTGATTGATTGATTTTGCCACAGGGCTCTTGCCTTTATGTGGCCCTTTTGGTTTGGCTTGCTCCATCAGATTTTGACTTTGAAAGGCTGTGATCTGAAAGGCAAATGGACATCTGTTTTGTATTTCTCTCTTCTTAGGGAAATAGCTCCTTACAAACCTAGAAAGGTAAACTTCTGATGGCTATCTATGGACCAATTTGGAAACATAGTGATTTACATTGTCTTAAATTAAGAATATGTAAAATGACTTGGCATATTTAAATTATATTCCTCAACTATTTTTAAATCAATCAAAATTTGTCTTTGTAGTTTCCAAACAGTAATAGTTAAATACATTTAAATTACTGATGAAACTACCAATGTTAAGCAAACACACAGGAAATACATTAAGACCAATTAAGTATTTGTTCTATGTCTTTATAAGATTAAGTGCTTGCTCACCACCTGTATACAATAGCCTTCCCACTCACTCCTCTCTCTTCCCTTTTCACTGTTTTATTTTTCTCTATAGGATTATAATTATTAAAGACGAAGCTTGAAGAATGATTTGGGATATGAACTAAAAATACAATAATCAATTAAACAGCATAGATATGGTACTTTTATATTTTTCTCATTTCAAAGTCAGTGTAATAATGTAATTGTTTTACTTTTTCTTA
>NW_012150952.1:4107678-4109343 GCF_000956105.1 Propithecus coquereli
CATGGTTTGGAAATAAATACTTATGGTCAGAATTTAAAAAGAGGATACTTCAGGTATTGGAAAATTTACCACTATAGTATTAAAAATTGACGATTATAAAGTACACTAATTACATTTTTCTTATCTTCTAGATTATAAAATAGTGACAAACCATAACAAATTAGATTACAGCTGAGGCCCTTAAGTTTTTCATTCACATCAACCAGAAGACCCTAGATGAAGCTCATAAAAGATATAGCAATCAATATTTTTTTGATGTGAATAATTGAGTTTGTTCTCATTCCATTCCTAAGTATTAATCTTTGAACCATTACAGAAATGGATTTGACTCATTTTCTTCACTCTGTATCTTGCATGTTCTGTGTCCCTACTATGGCTCTCTCTATACCATCCTCCTGAAATATACTGCCTGGCTTTCTCAGACTACCTGAAATTTTCTATTTCACATATTCAAATGGATTTTCCATAAGCATAAGATAGCTTGTTTGAAAGACAGAATGAAAATCTGGACTTTAGAGTCTGAGATCTGGGGTTTGAGTCAGAGCTTTGTGATTTTGAATTCTCTGATTCTTAATTTTCTTGACTAATTTACACACATTACACTCAGGAGTGCAAAGAAATGTGTCATCTTTCTGTTCCATATGTTCTAGTTGAAGATCGCTAGCATGCAGGAAATTCAAAAATTAAATTTAGCCAAATCTGGTAACCTCAGTCTGATCCCATAACTTAAAGTTACTTTTAAAGTAACAGCTTCTTTTTTTATAATAGATTTCATATTTTAGAACAGTTTTAGATTTAAGAAAAATTGAATAGATAGTACAAAAAGCTCCCATATGCCCTGTACCCAGTTTTCCCTATTTAATAATAATAATATGTCTCATTTGTATAGTGCATTTATAATAATAAAATAATATTGGTACATTGTTATTAACTAAAGTCCCTATTTTATTCAAATTCATTAGTTTTATCTAATGCCTTTTGCTGTTCCAGGATCCCATCTAGGATACCACATTGTATTTAGCTGTCATGCCTTCTTAGGTTCCTGCCAGGTATGACAGTTTCCAAGGCTTTTCTAGTTTTTGATACCTGTGACAATTTTGTGTGCCGTTAAGGCATTTGATAGGACAACTCTCTATTGGAATTTTTCTGATGTCTTTTTCACTATTAAACTGGGGATGTGAGGTTTGGGAGGAGGAAGGGAAATAAGGTGCCATTCTCATCACATCAACATGTCTTAGGACTGTGGATGTTGACCTTGATCACCTGCTAAATTAGTGTTTAACAGGTTTCTTACTATAAAGTTACTCTATTTTTCTCCCTTTCCATTTTGTACTCTTTGCTGAAGGAGTATCAGTGGGCTCATACTCCTTTAGAAAGCTCCAGGGGAGAGTCCTTTTATGTGTCTTCCAGTTTCTGGTGACTCTAGCTATTCCTTGGCTTTGAAACCATAGCTCTAATCTCTGCCACCATATTCACAGGGATTCATTTGTCTACGTCTTCCTTTCTTCTTCCGTTGAATTTGGGCTCACCTGGATAATCCAGGATAATTCTTTATTAAGACTCTTAGCAGCATTACATCTACAAAGACCCTTTTTCAAAATAAAGTCAAATCAACAAGTCCAGGTAGACCTATCTTTTGGGAAGCCATCGTTCAATTCACTATGC
>NW_012150952.1:4109576-4129701 GCF_000956105.1 Propithecus coquereli
CCTTTAATTCCTGCCCCAGTTTTAGCATCACCCATTTCTCTGAGGAGCTCTGATTTCTTCAATTGGGGAATGGTATTAGAATCAAAGATATGGACACCAGCTGTGCCTGGTGCTCCTGTGTTGTCATTGCTTCTAGGCCTTTTCAGCTGAGAGAGCAAGGAAGTATATGCGGGTATAATATTCATGTACATACACCTATATATAAATATTTCTATAAGTTAGCATGTGTGTTCATAGTGACGTCTCCAACTCGAATCCATTACTACACAGATCATCCCACTGTCCTTCCCCTTGCTTATCTCTAAATTCCTACTCCATAGCGAGGAAGCTGGCTCCTACCATCTGCCATCCATTTATTTAATTGTTCAATTCCAGTCTACATGGGCTTGCATCTTGCTAAGTGAAAGAAGTCATTCTGAAAAACTATGTACTACATGATTCAAAATTATACAACATTCTTGAAAAGTCAAAACTATGGAGACAGTAAAATCATCTATGGTTACTAGGGGTTTGGCGCATAGTAGAACCTCATCTATGTCTTTTCTTGGTTTTGTAGCTCATTTATTTTTATCATTCAATAATATTCCATTTCTAGGTGTTTATAGTTAGTTTATTCATTCATCTATTGAAGAACATCTTGGTTGACTCAAGTTTTGGCAATTATGAATAAAGCTGCTGTAAACATTCATGTGCCGGTTTTTGTGTAGACATAAACTTTAAAATCAACTGGGTAAATACTTAGGAGCATATCTGTTGAGTTGTACAGTAAGACTGTGTTTAACTTTTTAAAAAATACTGCCAAACTGTCTTCCAAAATGACTGTGACATTTTGCATTCCCACTTGCATGAATGAGAATTCCTGTTGTTCTGCATCCTCACTAGCATTTAGTATTGTCAGGTTTATGAAGTTTAGCCATTCTAATACATGTGTGGTAGCATCGTGGCTGATCATAGTTCACTGTAACATCAAACTCCTGGGCTCAAGCAATCCTTCTGCCTCAGCCTTCTGAGTAGCTGGAACTACAGGCACATGCCACCATGAGCAGCTAATTTTTCTTACTTTTTGTAGACACTGGGTCTCCCTGTGCTGCTCAGGCTGGTCTCAAACTCCTCCCATTTTGGCCTCCCAAAGTACTAAGATTACAGGTATGAATCACTGAGTCTGGCCTGTTGTTTTAATTTTTAAATCCCTAATAACATTATATGTTGAGTATATTTTCTTATGCTTATTTTCCATCCCTATATGTTCTTTTGTGAGGCCTCTATTCTGATCTTTTGACCTTTTTAAATTGAGATGTTTGTATTTTTATTGTTGAGATTTAAGAATTGTTCCTATATTTTACATGTATACCCTTTATCCAGTTTGTGTTTTGAAAATATTTTCTACAAAACTATCACTTGTATTTTAATTCTTTTATAGTAATTTTTGCAGAGTAGAAATTTTTGATTTTAATAAAGTGAAACTCTCTTTTTCTTTCACTGATTATGCCCTTAATGTTGTATCTGAAAACTTATCTACAAACGAAAGATCAGATAGATTTTCTTCTACATTTATGCTAGAAGTTTTATAGTTTTACTTCTTACATTTAGGCATTTGATTGATTTTGAGTTAATTTTTATGAAAGATATGAGATCTATATCTAGCTTATTTTTGTGCACGAAAACCAATTGTTCCAGTACCATTTGCTGAAAAGCTTGTCCTTTCTCTATTGACTTTTCTTTGCCCCTTTGTTAAAGATCAATTGAGTATATCTGTGTGGGTCCATTTCTGGGCTCTTTATTTTGTTCCATTAATCAATGTTTCTCTTCTTTTGCCAATACCATGCTGCCTTGATTACTATAATTTTATAGAAAGTCTTATAGTTGGGTAGTATCAATACCATAATTTTGTTCTTCTTCCTCAGTATTGTATTGGCTTTTCGGGATCTTTTGCCTTTCCATATAAACTTTAAAATAAGTTTGGCAGTATCTACAAAATAGTATGCTGGGATCTTGATTGGGCTTGCACTGATACTATAGATAAAGTTGAGAAGAATTCACAACAACATTGAACCTTCCAATCCACGAACATGGAATATCTCTCCACTTATTTGATCTTTTTTTGATTTTTTTTTAAATCGGACTTTTATAGTTTTCTGCATATAGATACTGCCCCTATTTTGGGTAGAATGTTCTGAAAATGTCAGTCAGATCCATTTGTTCTAGAGTTCAGTTTTTTTATTTTTTCTTTTGAGGCAGAGTCTCACTCTGTTGTCCAGGCTAGAGTGTTGTGGTGTCAGCCTAGCTCACAGAAACCTCAAACTCCTGGGCTCAAGCAATCTTTCTGCCTCAGCCTCCCAAGTAACTGGGACTACAGGCATGCACCACCATGCCCAGCTAATTTTTTCTATATATTTTTAGATGTCCAGCTAATTTCTTTCTATTTTTATTAGAGAAGGGGTCTCGCTCTTGCTCAGGCTGGTCTCGAACTCCTGACTTCAAATGATCCACCTGCCTCGGCCTCCCAGAGTGCTAGGATTACAGGTGTGAGCCACTGTGCCTGGCTAGGGTTCTGTTTAAGTCCATTGTTTCTTTGTTTATTTTCTGTTTGGAGGATCTGTCCTGTTCTGTCAGAGGGGTGTCGAAGTCCCTGGCTATTATGGCATTTCTGTTTATCATTTTGTTTAGATGAAGTAGGATTTGCTTTATAAATCTGGATGTACCTGAGTAAGGTGCATAAATATTTACAATTGTTATGTCTCGTTGAATTGTACCCTTCACCATTATATAGTGACCATCTTTGTCTTTCATTACTTTTGCTGATTTGAAGACTAAGTTGCCTGAAATCAGAATTCCCATACCAGCTTTCTTTTGTCTTCTGTTTGCTTGAAATGTTGTTTTCCATCCCTTCACTTTAAGTCCGAATGCATCCTTGTGGGTTAGATGTGTTTCCTGAAGACAGCAGATACTTGGCTTGTGTATATTTATCTATTTGGCCCACCTATGTCTCTTTAGTGTGCAGTTAAAGCCATTCACATTTATTGAGAGAATTGATAAATGAGGCAGCTTTCTGTTCATCCTGTTGAATTGAACTTTGTTGCTCTGTTTTCTCTCTTGAGCCATTGTGGTATCTGGCCTTTGACATTTAGCTTTTGGATGATTTTACATTGGGGAGTGTTTATTGTGCTGATCCGTGTGTAACACTATTTTGAGTACTTCCTGGAGGGTAGGTCTTGTCTTGATGAATTCCTTCAGTCTTTGCTTGTAGGAGAAGGTCTTTATTTCTCCTTTGCATAAGAAACTTAGTTTTGCAGGGTACACAATTCTAGGCTGGGCATTATTCTATTTGAGAAGAGTAAGAATGGAGCCCCAGTCTCTTCTTGCTTATAAGGTCTCAGTTGAGAAGTCTGCTGTTATTCTGATGGGTTTTCCTGTGTAGGTTACCTGCTTCTTTTGCCTTACAGCTCATAGGAGTGCCTCTTTGGTGGTTATTTTGGTCAGTCTGATGACTGTGTGTCACGGTGTCGTCCCAGGAGTCCTTTGAGCTTCTTGTACCTGGGTATCTAGATTTTTTAGCAAGGCCTGGGAAATTTTCCTCTATGATATCCTCAAATAGCTTATCCAACCCTTGTGTATTTTCTTTTTCACCTTCAGGGATGCCTATGATTCTCACGTTAGGCCTCTTCCCATAATCCCACATTTCTTGTAGGGTTTGGTCTTTTCTCTTATTTCTCTGCTCTATCTCTGTGACTGACTTATTTAATGGAAAGGTTTTATCTTCAAGCCCTGAGATTCTTTCTTCTATTTTATCTACCCTTTTCTTGAGGCTTTCCACTGTGTTTTGTAATTCTTTCAATAAATTCTCCATTTCCAGAAGTTCTGTTTGATTTTTCTTTAATATTTCAATTTCTGTAGTGAATTTTTCTTTCAAGCCCTGGATTTTTGTTGTGGTTTCTTTGTGTTGGTTATCCATTTTCTCTTGCATATCATTGAGTTTTCTTATAATCCATGTTTGAAATTCTTCTGTCATTTTAGTGTTCTGAATTTGGTTAATGTCCATTGCTAGAGAGCTGGTGTTCCCCTTTGGGGGTGTGCTTTCCATTTGATTCTTCATACTTCCAGAGTTCTTTCACTGATTCAAATCTGGATCAGCTGTTGCTTCTTACCTTCGGATTTTTGTTTGGATAATGACCAGCCCTGTTTAGTCTCTGAGCCATGAGGTGGTGTTTGTGGGTGAGATTTGACCACACCCTGTATGATGAGTCAGTAGATGCAGTAAAAGGGTGTGCGGAATGACCTCCTGTCAGTAGGTGGCGCTTGCTGGGAGGAGCGAGCCACAGTGCTGTTTTTGGGTCCTGCAATCAGCTCTTATTCCTCTGGAGAGGCCTTCCTGTGCCTTGGGTGGTGGGTGGGGCCCTAGGACTTCCAGGTGTGTCCTTATTCTCCACCTCAGTGGGGGCAGGTCCAGGAGTGAGTCTGGGCAGAGCTGGGTTGGGCAGGCCTGCCCTCAGGCTCCACAAATGCTGTTAGCAGAGGTCAAAGGTCTGTTCCTTGCTTCTGTGCAAAGCTGCCGGGAGGGGCTGAAATGGCTCCACTCAGCTGAAAAGTCTGCATGTGGGATGTGGGCCTGTCTGAGACCAGCACTCTAGAACAGGTCTTGCTCCTTTCCACCCTACCCTATTCTATGGTTTCTCCCAGGCCTCTGCCAGCATCCAGGACTTCAGGCCAATGGATCTCCCCTGGCTGTGGTGTGGGCCAGGAGGTTCCCTGCCCAGGATTTCAGCCCAAGCTGGGTGTACAGCCCTCTCCTGGGAGGAGGGTTGCCCCTCGAGCATTCTGATCTGTCCCTGAAGGCACACACCTCAGTAGGCTCATTCACAAATATCCCTCTGTGGCCCTGGTCAATGCAATCGAGACCTAGGTGTACAAAATCTGGCCTGTAGGCCTGTACCCCAGGCCCAGAGATCAATCCCTGATTCTGCCAGGGAGAAGAGTGCTGTTCTCAAGTCACCCATGGAGTGCCCAAGCTGGATCAATGTCTTTCCACCTCAGGATTTGCCCCACTCTCCTGGAGTCACCAGTCAAGCAGCACTTGGAGGACAGGTGGGTAGGAGCTCACAGTATGAGTACCCCTCAGTCCACTGTAGGGCCCAAAAAGGAAAGGTCCCATTCCCTGCAGATGCCTCTAGGTGGTGGCTAAATTATCTCTCTCAGAAGCTGTAGGTATGGAAGGGGAAGGGGAGAACAAAGCGATATGGTGCCTACCCATCAGCTTGGGTCTGTGGGGCTGGGAGGTGTTCCGAGGGAGCCGGGAGCTTGGTGCCCTGTCCACAAGAGGATCACCACTCACTGGTGGCAGCCGTCTCTGGGCTGGTGTCAGTAGGTCTCTCTAACCACTTTGGAGCCCACCAGCAGTCCGAGATGCAAGGGAGGGGAAAGTTACCTGCTCCACCTACCCTTGTTGCTAGTTTCCAAGCCTCTTGGGGGCCTTTCTCCTTCCAGTTCTCCTCTGCAACTTCTTCCCGTGGAGTCTCCTGTAGTTTCAGCAGCTCTTCCTGGAGACCTTCATCTGATCTATGTTTGTCTGCCTGTTTATTTTTTTCACTTTCTTCTAAAATCTATCTTTCTTGCAGAGACACCCTGGCTGGCAGTTTTTCTCGTCCGCCATCTTCCTTTCTCCCATATTTTGATAGATTTTTAACTAAATATTTCATTTTTTGTTTCTATTGTGACTGATTTTGTGTTTTTAATTCTAAATTCCAATTGTTCATTGATGATGTATAGGAAAGCAATTGGCTATGTATAGTAATTTTGTATGCTAAGTATGATGCCATTGTAGGATTTTTGTAGAAGTTTTTCTATCAAATTGTGCAAATTCCCATTGGTCCCTAGTTTGTTGAGATTTTTTTTTTTTTTATCATGAATGGGTGCTTGATTTTGTCAAATGCTTTGTCTGTATTAATTGATGTGATTGTATGCTTTTTTCCTATAGCCAGCTGATGTGGTAGATTACATTAATTGATTTCTAAACTAGTGTTGTGTACATGGAATAAATCCCACTGATAACTATGTATTGTTTTTTTTAATATACTGTTGGATTAAATTGTCTAACTTTTTTTAAGGAACTTTGTATCTATTTTCATGAGAGATACTGATCTAGTTTTCCCTTCTTACAATGTATTTATCTGATTTTGGTATTAGGATAATGCTGGATTCTTGGAATGAGTTAAGAAGTTTTTGCCCTGCTTTTACTCTCTTGAAGATTTGTAGAGAATGGGAATTCTTTCTTTCTCAAATATTGGTAGGATTTATCTGTAAAACTATCTGGGGCCTAATCCTTTCTTTTTAAGAAGGTTATAAATAATTGATTCAATTTTAGGTAATAGAAACTGAGGTAAAAAGGCCTTTAATGTGAGGTTTTATGTTAATCTGACTAGGAGTTGGGCTGAGTTTATTCATTTCTGGAGCTGTAGGGACTAGAGGCTTAAAATTTCCCTGTTGTCCCTATTTTCTTCTCGCATATAATCTTTGAGTTTCCCTAAGAACTTCTTAGATAAAATCTGTGCTTCAACTCTCCAGTGGTATTATACTAAAGCCCTGTTGATATGGTAAAGTTATGGAGGGGAAACATTCTATAATCTTATGATTAAATCTAATTCTTTTAGTGAGCCTGAATCCCTGGTTTTCACAAGTGTTTCTTGGAATTGCTTTCTTCCCCTGCTGCTTGGGTGAGCCAGGAGTCAGTGAGGAGAGAATTCTCATGTCCAACATCAACATCTTGGTTAAATATGAACTCTGCAATCGCTTCTGCATAATAAGACAGTCAGAATTCTGGGTAATAAGACAGTTAGGCATGTTTAAGTTAACTTCCAATTGGCTAACTCTGCTTAGAATTTTGGGAAAACTTTTAGAAATATAAAGGATACTGGAAATTGTATATAATGGATGAAACATTTTCTCATATAAAATTCATATTTACTTCTGTTAAAGTGAGACATGATCACGCCTATTTTGATTTTATTTTTATTTCACTAATTAAACCACTAGTAAATCTTAAAAAAAAAATGTGGTTAGAGTTATTTAATTGCCCTTCTGCTGTCTAGGTGAGATAAGGCTCTGATAAAGTCTTTTTCCCTGGAAAGTAGGCCTTTATTATGGAGAATTTACTGAGAATATTTCAAAATGGCCACTTCTCCCTCTCCCTACCAGATACATGAGGTGATTTTTTCTTAGCTGTTTGCTATAAAAATCTGGTCCAGTTCCTTCAAGGTAAAGTTCATGAAAGTGTGGGTGACCCCAGACTGTGGCCTCTAGGACTTTCTCAATTTTAATCTAACCCACATTCAGCTTTCCTCAATTTGTTATAACAATTTTGCCATTTCAGTGTTCCTACTGGTTTATGACTCCAGCAGCTTCTTCTCCAGATAAGCAGATCTTGACTATGTTTCTCTGTATTCACTGTTCTCTCCAGATTTCAGGGTGGTAGTATGCCCTGTAATCTCAGTCTTCTCTTGGATCAAAGAAAAGTAATTGATTTTTAGTTTGTTCAGCTTTATAGTTGTAGGATGGGAGTATGACTTCTCAGCTCTTTACATGTCAGAGCTAAGTCCGTAAATCCAGTAACATCCTCTTTTAAATAACTATTCCCATCACAGATTTCTTTTCTCCTTCTCCTGTCTAAGATGGCATCTGAGCATCTGGGAGAAAGCTTATGTGATCTTATAATGAAGTGGTAGAAGGGATCCCTTCCATATGTTCCCAGATCCTTGTTCTGCTATGTGTCTCCTTGTGTCTTCCCAGAGGTGTTGCTTGCATACCTGGTTACCACTTGCTCAGCAAGTGTCAGCAGCTGAGTCTATGCTCTCTTCTCTCCTGCCTCCAATAGGCCCCTCTGCTTACCCAGCCCTGCTTTGACTTTGCTGAAACTGCAGACCCACAAAGGTATGGCAATGCAGCCCATTTAATCTGTATCCGATCATCCTTTATGTAGCTCCTCACCAGGGGAGGGACCATTCTGAAAGACAGGTTTCTCTCAGAGTCCCAAATAGTCAATGGGGCAAAAGTCTCTCTGCTTTTGATTCCGCTATCAACATGTTTCCCTTTGGAATTTTAGCTCAAAGGAAGGGAGGCCAAGAGAACCGTGTGTCTCCACTAGCCTCTAAACTTTAGATTCTTCATCCCAGGAACCCTTCAGGGCCAAGAAGGAAGAACCCCCTCCTTGTTCATCCTTGTTTCCATGGATCCACCAGGCATCATGGCCTCTTCTTTCTCAGTGGGTCATCTACCCCCTTGATTTTTCAGATAATATGATGGAAAAACAGTGTGTAGAAGCATGACTAAATGAAGGGAATAAAATATATTAGTTTAATATTCTCAATGGAGTCTCATTTTTACAGCTATAAAATAGGTATATTAATATTTATCTTACAAGCTCTTTTAAAGATTGGTGTAAAGTCTATATAAACTATTTGAACAACTACATTCACTGTGCAAATGTAGTTATTATTTAATACTGCTAATCACTGTCATATAAGCTAATACTAATACTTTAATTCAGAGTGCTATACAATATAGGTTTGAATGGTAAATTTTTAGCAAGGAAGAAACTACCATCTTGATCTATAGAGATTCTTAAACTGGCTACTTTAATAATGAAGGAAAAAAGATAGTAATAAATATCAGGAAATTATTTCAATAATATTTTAGCTTATTACTCACTATAAACTTTTCCCTTAAAGCATGAAAATCTATGGGTCCTTTTTTCTTTTTCTTTTGCAGAAGTATGCACGAGGTATCTTTGGAGGCATCTCAAAATAATCCTAGGAGGAGAAATAGTAAAGATCCCAAAGAGCTAACTCATAGTAATCTAGCCATGATTTGTTTAATTATTCCAAAAGTAATCAATGGAACAGTATGTTGTTTGGGAATGTTGTGAATCGTCCATCTGGTTTAGCTAGACTGCAGAACTAGACTTATTTTAATACAAACACACAGAACAACATATTCCTCAGGACCAAAGCTATAGTGGACATTTCAGCAAAAATTTACTATGTGTATATCATAGACAAGGCCTTGGGATAGGGCGTGGAGATTAAAAATTACTTTACAATGGTCCCTGTACTCAATATGTTTTAGTGCAGATGAGAAGCTGGTATCTAAATAGAAATTTCAAAATAATGTGGTAGATACTATGATATAGGTAGCTATAGAAGCACAGAGAATCAAAACTTAGGTCAAATCAGGGGTTGAAAAATGGCTTTGGAAGAAGCCATGCTGAATATGTGTCTGGATATTGAGTTGTACTTATCCATTCAAAGAAGAAAGTGATAAATATTCCAAACAGAGAGAGAGTAGAAAGATATACAAGAGTGTGGCATAGACAGAAACTTTTAAGCAATTTATTGTTGCTAAAGCACATAGTGTAAGTAGGGCATTGTGGCAGGGTGGAGGCTAGAGAGGGACAAAGGGCAGGTCACAGAGGGCCTCCTGTGCCACACCAGGAGTTTAGGCTTTATCCCGTAGGCAATAGTGAGCCATTGAGGGATTTTTAACAGGTCCGACATATGGTTAGATTTGCATTTTGGATAAACCACCCTAATGTTACTGCAGAGAACAAGGAGAGCAAGGAAAGCTGGACAACAGACAGAGGCACTTGTGAGGAGACTGTGACACTCGCTCAGGGAAGAGATGAAGAGAATCTCATCTACAAGAGCAGATTTGATTCAGGATGGATTCGGAAGATGTTTAAGAGCTAAAATAAACAGGATTAGGAAACCCACTTAAAGTGTGTGTGTGTAGAGAAGAGGGAATGGATAAATGATAGGGAGGGATGAAATTAGAATAAACCTTAGTTTTCAATACTGAATGCATAACAGCACCAATGTCAAATGAATACATTAAAAAAAAAAAAAAAAGAGTAATGCCATTAGGGAGATTGTGTAAAACTCAATTTGTGATATGTTGACTTTGATATTCCTGTGAGACATCAAAATCATAATTGTAGTAGGCAATTGAATAAATGATTCTGAAGCTTTGGGAAAAGATGTGAGCTGAAGATAAAAATTAGAGTGTTATCAGCTTATATATGATAGTTCAAACCATTGGAATTAATGTGTTTAAGTATAGTGTGTAGAGAGAAGGAACCAATGGCTGGAGAACAGAATTCTGGGAATCCCCTCTATAATAGGACAAGATACACAAGCATGTCCAATTGCAACTAAGAAATAATACTCTGAGTAAGAAAAGGAGCAAGAGGAAATGTCATGGAAGGCAAGTGTCAGCAGTGTCATATACAACCGAAAGTGCTTGTAAAATTCAGGACCTAAGATATCCTGTGTATTTAAAATAATGGGCATCAGAACTTCCAAAGCATTTTGTGTTGCTTAATAAATATGTTCCATGACTGAATGAGTAGAAAAACAAAGTTCTGCAATAATTCAAGTTCCTTGAAAGGCCAGAGACCACCATGTAAGCAGTCAAGGAGTGAATTAAAAGTGTGAAATTGAACCCAGTAAATACGAATAAAATTTCTCAGAAAATTAAGAAACATGGAAAGACAAAAGCAATAGAGAAAGGCTGATGCAAAGCAGAAGCTTTTGTTTTGTTTCTATTTTTCTTTGTTTTGATTTTAGACTAAAAGATTTTAGCATGTTTATGTATTGAATTTTCTTCAATCAGGAGAGAGAGATGTTGAAGATATAGGAAAACGAGGAATATTGGAAGAACAAAGAACTGGAGAAAGTGGTGTAAAAATGCATTGAGAACATTGGACTTTGAAGGAACTAGATGAGAGGGAAAGAAGTTGGGATGTCTGCAAATATGGACAGAATGCCAGGCTAGAGTTAAATCAGTAAATTCACCTCTGGTGAGAAAAACATGATCTGCTGAGAGTGAGGGCATTGGCAATGGAATGTCTATGTAAATTTTTCATAAATCTTGCTAGGTACAGATTGCCTATTAAACCATTTAATTAGAAGTGCTACTGAATCAATGCTTCAGAGCTCTGAGGCTTTGTGTTCTCAAAGATACCCAGAATTAAAGCCTTTTATCTGAACTGTCAGGCAGAAATATAAAAACAAGCAGTCACAATATTGACTTTTCTTCTGATTAACAGGCCATACCATTTTAGAGGGAGGAAGAAAAATTGAATTATGTTGGAGAGCTGTTTGTCCATTGCTCCTGGATTGTTTTGTACCATCTGTTTATCCTCCTGGCTCTTCCACAAGTGAAAGTGTGGTCAGTGAGAAGACAGTGTGCTTTGGAGCCATAGAGACTGGGTTGCCTCTCACCTTTTCCAATTAGTAGCTGAGTGTCCTTGGACTAATTGTTTACATGAGCTTAGATTGTCTGAGCCTCAATCTCCTTACTTATAAGGCATAGTTCACAAATCCAAAGTATAGGTTTGGTGCAAGACACAAGTGAGATTAACTCTGAAGCTGCTCTTGGAACTAGGTAGGGCTGTAAGTCTCGGTTCTTTTCCTATGCTGTGAACTCCTAAAAGACAGGAAGCATCATAGTCCCTGGATTCCTAGATCTTAGCACAGTCTTGGATATGCACACGCATGCGTGTGCACGCACACACACACACACATACACACACACACACATACATCACGCTTCATGCAATGTTGGTTGACGGAACAATTGAACAAATGAACAAATAACTGAACTAAGAAAATTCTACGGCACTTAGTATTTTATAATTAACAAGAAAATCTTAATGAGAACAGAATTCACTGATCTTTTTGGAAAAAGTTTCAGCAATGGCTTTTCAGGATCCTGACCTCCCCCCATGCCTTGTACTAACACATATGTGAACTTTATGCCAAGGGTGCATTTTATACCTACTAAAAAATAACTCTATCCTTTTCATTTCTCTTGTAATTATGGTATAGTTTCTGGTAGAGTAGCTAATGAACAGTATGATGTTGAGAAGAAAAGCAAAACAGATAGTCTGTGTGTGTATCTCTGAATAACAGAATTGACTATACATGTGTCTGTCTCTTTTTATGCATCATTTTTGTCATTATGGGTTTTCCTCCTTAGCCTAACAGTTAGACCTAAAAACATAGTATATATAAAAATGATACACAGTTCTCTGCTGTGTTTTAAAAGTTTCCCAAACACTGTAAGACAGGGCTTTCAAAGGAAGCTGATTAAAATCTAACTGGGTTAAAAGCTCCTGTTCTTGGGTTATCAGAAAACAGATGAGAGAGAAGGGGTGTCATTTAAAGAGGAACCCCCCCTTTTTTTTTATAAAGCACAAAATTTATTTTTCTTGAGAAAAATCATGTTGAGAATTAGAATTATTTCTTTAGTTTTTCTTCTAGATTGCATATTTGTGATTATTTCTCCAAATTAGAGGAGAGCCATCCAAAAACCATTTTATAAAAATAACAACTTGATTCAGGGAGATGAAAATCAGTCAAACAAGATATGTAATGCATTATCTTCAAAGTAATTAGAGAACTGATCAAATATCTTACTTTCTAGACAATAGTGCTATGACTATATTCACTGAGCAAGAAATAAGTTAACAGTGATTTAGGTTTATAGGCTGATAAATAAAATATATTCAGGTATAGAAATAAATGGTGATTATTTGTAAGTGGCTAGATAGGCTGAACAACAACAAAACACCTGTAAGTTTTAATTAAGCCTTCTTGTTCTCACTTATGACATGCCTAGGCCTGTCTTTTAAACTCTGAATTTGTTTACCTTCTCTTAATAGTGATCAAATCCTCTGCAGTATTAATTAAACCGAGGAGACATTTTGGGGGCCAGATACTTTCCATGAACATTCTTTTCTATCCGCTCACATTATAGAGCAAGCTTAACTTCCATGTATGGGAGAATAGAGAAAATTTATTTAGCTATCTATTAGAGGAAACCCTTTTCATAGCAATATAAAGCACTAACCCTTGCAGAGAACAAACATATTGTAAGTATCAGCCCATATTTCCATGGTCATAGCTGATTTACTTATTTATTCCTTAGGTACAGAAACATTGTGTAACAGCATGGTCAGTCTCTGAGTAGTGATTACTGTGTTTTTCATGTGCAGAATGAAGCTGAGTGGGAGAGGCCATTGCATTTGCTTGTGGTGGCTAGGCCTGGATCCACTTCCCTATGTCTGTACACACAAAGAAAAATACAATGAAAATAGAAGGCTGTGTTCTGATACCCTTCTGCTCCCATTAAAGGAAGCCGGGCGGATGTGCCACCCACATCTGTTTTTTCCACAGTCTTTGCTCAGTCTGTAGCCTCAGTTTGCAATTAATTTGTTCATGAAATACAAATCATAAATGGTATTCTGTGTGCAATCTAGAGGCTGGTGGAAGGGAGTTGTTAGTCTTTGAACTTTGCTCAGGAAGCTTCCACCCTTTCAGGCTTGGTTGGAGCATCTGAGAAACACTGCTCCAATGGCCAGAAGTGATGAGCTGAAAACGTGTTTTTCCTACCTATTAGGGGATAAGAAGTAGGTTATTTAGGCTTCCTCCCATCTCTCTGTCTATGGTGTATGGTGTCCAAGGTAGAGTTACCACATGGCCTTATTTTAGGAAATTTTATTTCCTAGTTATTATGACTCTGTTCTGTACAAAGAGATAGTTACAACAATCACCGTTTGAGTTGTGATTTTGTCGGAAAATTTCTTTGAATGGATTTAAAGATGGATTAATACTCTGTTGGAAAAGCGGAACAAAACATAATTGGTTTGTTTGGTTTTACTTTCTGTAGCTTAATTAACCAGTACAGTATGAAACTGAGATATTCTTCTTTTTGGTATTTAGAGAACAAAATAACCTCTGTGTATAGGGGAACTATTTATTTTAACATAGCCTACTATTTTGTCAGTCATCAGCTTTTTCTACTCATGAAACAAAAAGCTTAAAATTATCTTTTGAATGTATTTCTTTCAAGCTTTTTTTTCTTCATATAAGAGTTTCATTTATTTTAAATGGTCCTCTCCATCAAGAAAAAAATTGATTGTTTGATTTCAATCCAATTTCCTTGGTATTAATGTTGGCTCTTCAGAAACGTAAAAGTAAAACTTGCATTTAATTATCCTAGGGTTTATTCTTTTTATATATGATTACACTGATTTTTATCTCAAGCCATATTTTAGTTGTTAATAATTAATTTTTAAATTTGATTTTTTTGTGGTCCTCATTCTCTTTTAATTGCAGTTAATATTTTCAGAATGACCATGGTAGTAGCTGTGAATAACTGAGCACATATCTATTGTCTAAATGCCTAACAAATGTTCTCATTGAACCCTCACAAAACTATGAAGCACACAATTGTTACTACACCCACTTTATACCCTCAAAGAGGTTGCACAAGGCCACTGCATGGCAGACCTGGGATTCATGACCACATATGGCTAACAAAGCCATTGTTCTTTCCACTGCGTTTTCTGAAGCATTTCAAGTGCTTATGATTCTGTATTAAATATTTTAGAAACCAAGCACTCTGGCCAAGAAGAAAGCTTAATTGCAGGCATATAAACAATGACAAATGCATTTATATAAATAACTACTGAATAGAAAACATAAAAGCTAAACCATTAAATCAAGTACAATTAGCTTCATTTTGTTCTTGAATGTAATCTGCATTTTTGTCTATTAAAATCTATATTTTATGTCTTATAAATCCTTCTTTTAGGAATATTTACAGATATAAGAATATAAAGTGTAAGAGAAATGTTTATCAATAGAGGACTGTTATAAATTGTGGTTTGTCAGTGCAAAAGTATTCTCTGCAGCAACTAAAAAGAACAAGAGCCTATATATTTTGATTTGGAAAGCAGTATATGTTGTATTCATAAAATGTTTGGATAAAAAATATAGATGTGATTATATGTGTATATGGCCGCATCTTTATAAGTGTAGCAAAATCCAATGGGAAAATATTTTAAATTATATTTGCCAAAATGGTAACAGTGATTGCCTCTGGGGTCTGAAAGCATAGAGGCATAATGGTAATTTTACTTCTTTATATAAATACTTAAAAAGGAAAGATGAGATTAATGGTGGTTTTATCACCATTAATTTTAATTAATTTTTAAAAATGTTATTAATATTATTGTCTGACTTTTTCCTTAGTAAAGGTATTTCTCTGTACTTAGGCATGGACACTCTGTATCTATGGGCCATATATAATCTTCACATATAATTCTTACTTCCACTGAAACTAAAAATCACCAGGTAACAAAAAATCATACTTTTAAGCTAATGAAGAGCTATAGATACAAAAGAAATCTAAAGTAAGTAAACTCCAGAGGGATGAGCCCTTTCTGAAGGACAGCCCAGGGCCAGTTGTTGAGGGTGGCAGCAGGGCTGGTAGAGGTTAAAACTTGAGCAGTATTTGCTTGGACAAGAACAAATCAGCCACTGCTTAATAAGCCCATGCACTAGCATGCTGGATTTGAAACCGTAGGAACCTCAAAAGCAGACCATACTTTTTGTCAAGTAATTCTCTTAATAGGAATTCTGATGAATAACAGAAGGTGGGGGTGTGGCTGGAAAGCAGAAAGAGATCTCAAATTCTCCCAGTCAATATCTACAGCCTTGTTATCCATACTCCTACAGGCTTGAAGTCTCATAGTCTCACAGTCTCATGGCTTCACAGGTGTGCGGTTTTGAGGTCCAGCAGTCTTGTGATTTGGTCCCAGTGCCCTGCTGTAGGGAGAGAATGAACTCAACTTTAAACCCTTTGAAGCCAGACATGAATTGAGTCTAACCAAAGTCATAACAAAACCCCTACCCAATTCAACTTCTGATGAAATCAAATATATCAATGTGGTGGCAGTATATGAAGACGGGGCTGAAAAGCAAAGGGTGATCTATTAAACTCCTGGTGTTCCAATTCCAAAGCCCTTCTAGAGGAACTATGTCTATAGTCTCACTCTAAACCAGCTCAATCCCTGATTGAATCAAACTGAATAGCCTCTCACTCTAATTCACCCCAGCTACCAAACACTAACAGAGGAAAGTGATGTTCCATATTTTTAAAGAGCAACAAATAATACATATCTTCTCACACACACATGCACGCACATTTTTTAGACACAGTATACAAAATACAATAAAAAATAATTTTAAAAAAGTATGCAAAAAAGAGGATGACTAACAGTTAAGGAGGTACAAATACATAGGTGATAAAAATGTAAGAATTATTAAACAATAACTTTAAAATAGCTGTAATAACACAAAAAATAACATTATAAATATGTTAAAAAATCTATAGGAAAGTATGAATGTAATGAGTGAAAAGATGGAGAGTTTCAGAAGATAATTTGAAGCCCTAAAAAGGACCAAATGGATGCCTAAGAACCGATGAATATAATTTTTGCAGTAACATTTACTTGGCAGGGAGGCTACCACCACACTGGACAGAAGAATCATTAAAGTCAAAATGGGTCAATAGAAATCATCCAAATGGAAGCAAAGAGAAAAAAAGATTCAAAACATGAGAATATAGCCTCAGTACGAAAATAGCAAACAGTTTAGCATTCATGTAATTGGAATCCCAGTAAAAGGAAAAGAGAGAAAAAAAGAGAAAAGAATATTTGAAAAAATATTAGATATAAATTTCCAGATTCGATATTTTAAAAAGGCAGTGACTCATGTAGTCAGAATAAATACAAAGAAAACCACATCTAGGCACACCCTAGCCGTACTGCTAAAAAACCAACAATGTAGAGGCAAATCTTAAAAGTTGTCAGAGGAAAAACATCACAATACATACAGAACAACGTGAATGAGACCAGATTTCTCGCTGGAAACAATGGATGATAGAAGATGATGTAATGACATTTTAAGTGCCCAAATTCAAACCAAAACAAAAAATGCTGCCAATCTAAAAATTCTGCATATCACACTGTGTCTGTCTGCTTGGGATGTAGAAAGCTAGAAAGGAAAATTCCAATGTACTTGTAGACTCTTCTTCATGGGCTTCACTGAGCACTCACAAAAAAGATTAGCAAGAGTCCCAAGAAAGTTTCCCTCCTGGTACAGACCTGGAGGAGGGGAACAGGGGATGCTGCAAGAAAGTCATGCCATCCCATCCAGATCCTCCTCTTCATTTTCCCCTACTGAATCAAAGCTTTAAAATTGGGCAGGGGTGGGGTGAGGGATGGCAACAACTGCTGACACCCTCACTAGAGCACTAGTGAAAACCTTTTGTAGCTGGGGGAAGGAAACAAAAATTCCCTCTACTCTTGGAAAATGGACAATGGTGGACCCAGAACTATAGCTCAAGGAGAAATAGGAGCCCTGAGAAAACCACCCCCATGACAGCTAGGGACACAGTGTCTGCCTAAGACCAAGGTGTAATGAAAAAAAAACAAAAAAAAGTCCCCAACCCCTGTTACCACCACCAAACTTGTCTTGGCTGTTGTAGTTCCTTTCTGTATAAATTTCAGAATCAGCTTGTCAATATCTATAAAAAAGCCTGTTAGGATTTTGAATGGGATCGCACGAAATCTATAGATCAGTTAGGTAAGAATTGATATAGGAACAAGATAAACATGGTACATCTCTCCATTTATTTAGGTCTTCCTTGATTTGTTTTATTGATGTTCTATAGTTTTCAACTTATCAATTCATGTTTAGTGAGAGGCTAACATGTTTTCTTAGACTTGTACCTAGGTATTTCATTTTTTGGAGCCATTGTAATGACACTATTTAAAAATTTTGAGTCCCAATTTTTCATTTCTAGAACAAATGCCTTGGAAATGTAAATCCTGATTCATGCATAATAACACACAAGCAAATAAACCACCAAAGAAGTATAGCTCATAATCCAAAAAACACATAAAATGGAATCATAATAGTGATTCATTAAAACAAAAAAGCAGGAAACCAAGAAACAGGGAATATTATAAATAACTTTATGCCAAACAACTTGATACCTTAAATGAAAATGTATTCACAAATATTTATGTTTCAATGTTTATAGCACCCTATTTATAGTAGCTAAAACATTGGGAACAGCCTAAATGTTTTTTAACAGATGAATAAATAAACAACTTATGTGATATTAACACAATGGAACACTAGTCAGCAATAATGATGAATGAACTACTGATACACAAAATCACATGGATGACTCTCACAAACATGTTGGTTAAAAAAAAAAAAAGCCTGAAAAAAGAAGATACACTGTATGCTTCCATTTATATGAACTTTTATAATAGACAAAATTCAATATAGTTGCAGAATTTAGATCAGTCGTTGCCTGTTGGGGAAGGGAGGAGAGGTTGGGATTGTTGGCATGAGAGAACTTTCTTGGATAACAGAAATATTCCATATCTTAAGATGGCAGTTATAGTAGTATATACATTTTTAAAGTGTACTTCACTGTATGTTAAAAACCTATGCATTTTATTGTAAGTAAATTATACCTCATCAAACCTGATAAAACTTAATTCAATAATTATTTAGGTTCTGTTATGTATAAGGAAAAAAATCTGGGTATATATCCTTAACATAACCATTTCACGTAACTTAAAACAATGATCTCTTCTTTTCCATGTGCATGTTGGCCTCCCCTAAAACAATGTTTAATGATCCCTCCTTCCTGCTCTCCACCTTTCTCACCCACATGCAGTATTATTTACCTTTAAAAAAAAACGTTTTAGGCCGGGCGTGGTGGCTCACGTCTGTAATCCTAGCACTCTGGGAGGCCGAGGCCGGCAGATTGTTTGAGCTCAGGAGTTCGAAACCAGCCTGAGCAAGAGCGAGACCCCGTCTCTACTAAAAATAGAAAAAAATTAATCGGACAACTAAAAATATATAGAAAAAAAAATTAGCCGGGCATGGTGGCACATGCCTGTAGTCCCAGCTACTTGGGAGGCTGAGGCAGAAGGATTGCTTGAGCCCAGGAATTTGAGGTTGCTGTGAGCTAGGCTGACGCCACGGCACTCTAGCCCAGGCAAAAGAGTGAGACTCTGTTTCAAAAAAAAAAAAAAAAAAGTTTTAGAAAATCTTTAAGAAAGAGTAATAATTTTTAAAAATTTTTACTTGTTTCTTTTGTTTTGAAATGATGGAGCCACAACTATGTTTAAAAAAACTGGCTCATGCAGAGATGGACAAATGAGCCTCCAGTATTCACTATTATACCTCTTAGCTATTTCATATAATCGTTCCTTGAATGTCAGTATGTGATTGTCTTTGTACAGATACAGATTCTGATCTCAGAAGGCCAAATAATGTTCTCAGATTCACATGACAAGGCACAAAAACTCTGGGATTCATGTATCATGATGCCCCTTTCATTTTTATGAATAATTAGTTTTCATTGTATGATTCTATTCATGTACCTCAACTGCTTTATATACTAACATTTCAGAAAAAAAGAGTGCTTCTCCTGCTCTACTACTTCAGAACAAGTCCTAGAATTAGGTTTGTTCTAGATCCTAGCTTAATGCCAGTTATAGATAGATTTAGAAGATAGCAGGAAGCTCTTCATTTTATATATATTTAGGGGATTTTTGAATGACATCAGCAACAACTAATTGGTGAAGACATCTCAAATGTTTAATTGTGCAAAACTATTTTAGCCTATTTGTTTTTCATTTAAAAATATGCTTCCATAGGTAAAATGAAATAAAATAAAAGGAACATTACATAAAACAGATACAAATATTTTAATGCTTATAAACCCCAAAGGCTCCTAAGTCCTAATAGAATTCAGATCATGAAACTGGCCTTTTCTTTATTTCTTAAATGTGTGTGTGTGTGTGTGTGTGTGTATGTGTGTGGTATGTTTGATGTTGCCGCAGATGTTAAAAGGAAGGATAAAGGAAGAGAAAAATTTGGAGTGATTTTTGCTATTTTCTTCCCACTCCATTTGTATAATCTATAGATCTTGGCTAAAACCATCTAATTGTTCTTTGGAAATTTAATAGGCTGGATTCAATGAAGCACTAGAGATTTCCCCATCAATTTCTGAGTGCAGTTCTCTCGATGTGTATGTTATTAGTCTTTTAGCAGTTAGTATGACCCAAGAATGTAAAATTGAAAATTTACATTCTTCTTATTATGCTTTATTATGTATGAGGCAAATAACTTATATGTTACTTTATTTTACATATAAGAATATATGAACTTGATATTGCAAATTGACTAACTGCTTCAAGCAT
>NW_012150952.1:4131760-4135014 GCF_000956105.1 Propithecus coquereli
GTTTATGAGGAGGTTGCCAGGTGCTGGCTGCCCTATGTGCTGTGACAGGCAGGGTGAAATTTCATGGAAACACCTGCCAGCCTCCAAGACAGACCTGTGCTAACTGGATATTATGTACATAGCATTTAATCTTTCGTGGGTTTAGCTGACAGGGCAGGAAGTATGGCTATATCACCCTCCACCAAAGGCTGAGGAGATATGATACCTAAGCACTTTCATACTTGCCTCCATTGACGAGCATATTTTGGATGTTATGAAAACTTTATGACTTTACATTAATCAGCTGTGTTTGGAGAACATAGAAACACTCCAAATAGAAAAAAAAAGTGTTATTTAGAGATATAACATGTTAATTATTAATTATCAATTACCAAACTGATTTATAAAACAATAAATACTATCAAAGTTTTTCTCCCCATGCTGAAAAGCTTCTATCTTTCTCTTAAGTTAAAATTTTCTTCTTACAATAATTGACTTAAGGAAATACCTTAATATTCATACTAGAAATAAAATCACAAAGCATTTGAATTTGTTTTTGGGAACACACATGTGACTTGAGGAATTTAGGTTTTTTTTCACAAGCAGTGGAAAACTCCTCGTGGAAGAAATAGAAACAGAGAGATTTTCCAAAGGTTAGATCACAACTTTCTTTTTGGTAAAATAATCCCGGGCAAACTCAGGGGACACATACAGACTTCCTTTTAAAACATACTTGGCAAACCTTAGCCATCTACCATGAAAAAGTTTTTCCATTATTTTTAGAATTGTAGAAACTCAATAAATTCAAACAGGAAGTCCAACAATGCTATCTTAGAGTTCTATCTTTTGTTTTTTCTAGCTTTCCTTGGAAAAGTTGCTTGATATTCTGCTCACCGACAAGGGAGCCATGCAGAGCTAACAGTTTGAAGTATTTGTTTTTGTTTTGTTTTGTTTTGTTTTTTTGAGACAGGGTGTTGCTCTGTCTCCCAGGCTAGTGTGCAGTGGCATCATTATAGCTCACTGCAACCTCAAACTCCTGGATTCATGTGATCCTACTACCTCAGCCTCCTACATAGCTGGGATGACAGGAACATGCTACCATGCCCAGCTAATGAAATAGTTGAAGTGTACCTACAATTTACACTCTATGCATTTTTTCTTCTGTTACTTTCCTCTGTTAAAAGCTACATCCTAGAAAGAGGTTTAAAAACTTATTCATACTACAGCTTTAATGACAGATGTAAAATATTCTGTTACCTGTCCCTAGGATATTTACACTTTAGGACAAAATAAGAAGTACTAAGTCAAAGGTAAATATAACCCTCCCTCCCCAAATACTAATTCTGAAATGTTAAGGAGAGAGGAAGTATTTAGGAAGCACAGGCATTTGTCGTTAGCACACACAGGCTTAATGACTGGCCCTTTCAGATCAATCCTATTTAATGTAGCTGGTATGTCTTAGGAGAGGCTGTGTGTTGCATGGAACAGTAACTTGAATCCCAGTTTGGCCACTTGCCAACTGAGTCAAGCTTCTTAAGCCTCTGTTCACTCATCTGTAAAGATGGAGATAACAAAATCAACACCTTCAACAGAAGGCTATTGAGTGAATTTCAATTAAATGACAGTATATGAAAACATCTAGGATAGCACCAGTCACCAGTGAGGCACTAGGAAAAATGTGATTTTATTCCTTTGGTTGAATTCAAATCTAGTTGAAGTTTTTTCAGTACACAAAACTCGTTCTAAAAGCACCCTTGTTGCTTCATATTCACTGAGATGGAAAATGGCCACATATTGGTATTTATAGTTGTAGGGGACCACTCAGCATATGATTTATTACTTTCTGTGGAAAAGGCTTTTGGGTAAAATGTGAGTCTTTGATGCTTTCTTCCCCATCTATTCAGGAAATAGTTCATAACCATCTGATTTAATGCTCATGAAACTCAAAGTTAGTTTTATTAACTATATCAAGCTTCATGTAACCTTCAACTTCCCATTTTATAGGGCAAAGACCTTCATTAATGTTCACCAGTGTAATTAGGTAGCATTTAAAAACTTGACAAATTCAGAGGTTACTGTACCGGAGAAAAAAATGTGCTGCCAATTCCAAGTTTCTGCTAAGACTCGACATTGCCTCTATCAAAAATTCTTTTACATCATGTTGAGAAGCTGATTTTTTTTAATCAGAAAGAGTACCATGTGGCAAATACACGTTTTATATAAAATAGAACCGACCTTTTGCCATTGCTGAACACAGGAAGAGAAGGATACAAGAATGTGAAGTAGAATCCACACAGGAAAAGATAATTCTCTCCTGTGACAGTCCAAACCCTTAGGGTTACTATAAGAAGTTAATGTTGTCAAGTAGAGATATGGGATAGTTGATCTATGGGAAAAGCAGGACAGTGTTTTTATAAGAAACAACATAGCAGAATAAAAGCCATTTTCTTGGTAGGGGAGTAGAAGGAAAAAGAACAATAAACTACATGGTGGACAAAAATATTGTAAAGAAAATGTAGAACATATATGTTGGAGTAAAAAAACATGGGAACATATATTTAGAAAACTCCTATGGTCATACTGAAAAAGACTAGAAATAAAGGGGGAAGTTATTCTTTAAGTTTTAGAAAAACCCAATAATATAGGTTTGGCATATGTTTGCTTTTGCTGTTCATATTACAATTTTAGGGTTTTGTTTTGTTGTTTTGTTGGTATCAACTGCAGGTAAACAAGGATACTGGGTGTGAACTGGATACCAAGGTATACTTGATGTGAATAAGATGTTGGACGGCTTAATGGTAAGATTAAAAGGGTAAACTTGAGCCAAACTGGCTTTGATTTCTTACAATTCCCTTTGTGTGTTTTGGGCAACTTACTTACTTTTCCTGTTTATCAATTTTGTCTTTAGTAAAAGGAGGTGAAATTTTCTATCTCATAGGGCTACTGAAAAGATTAAATAGATAACGCAAGTAAAGTATTTAAAATAGAGCCTGGCTCTCAGTAAATAAATACTAATTGCTAACTGTTGTTATTAGCTATTAAGATTAGATTAGTCTTAATTTGTTTTCTTCTAACAGGTAATTTTCTTTAAAGAAATGATTTCCAAAAAAATGCCCAACAGACAGTTCTTTTCTTTCTTGCTTTCTCTTGACCCCCAGAATCCTATTTTTTAGATAAAAATGTGAAAATTTCATATTGCAAATATATACTCTAATTGTTTTCTCCTAATGTATAATACTAACCAATGATGATGAAACCTGAATTTATATTAGAAT
>NW_012150952.1:4138899-4139247 GCF_000956105.1 Propithecus coquereli
TATAAATATGACATATATATTTATTCACCCTCCTGGTAATGGACATTTATGTGTTTGTTTTTAGGTTTTTTTAGAACTAAAAATAATATGCTGAGAACTTCAGTGCCTGGTCCAACATGTAAAGAGCTTGGCAGTTGTCATTCCCATTGTTACAAAGAAAAACAAATTGGAAACCAACAGCTCTTCTTAGATTCATCAGGGAATTGAAGTCACACACACAAAAAATCACTGCCACAAAAATGGAGACGGACAGGTAAATACAGCCCACTGGAGTAGAAATCCTGGTTCAGGACCAACAAGAACTAGGGTAGGAAAAACTAAATTACAATTGATGAATTGCTGGAGATT
>NW_012150952.1:4141327-4142763 GCF_000956105.1 Propithecus coquereli
GCTTATTCAGAATAATAATAGCAAATCCACAAACTAATATACAGCTTATGGATAAGTTAAATTAATGACAACAATGTTATAAGAGATGGGAAAGGGGAATGGTATAGTGATAAATAAAAGAGGACTTGGATTAGTTGGAAATGTATATTGCAAACTTAAAGACAACAATTAAAATTTTTTTAACAAGTATAATGGATACACTAAGACAGGAGAAAAATGGAATTATATAAAATATCAATTAATACCAGAAATGGTAGAAAAAGAAAGAAGACAAAAAAAAGAAAAAAAAAACAAATAGAAAACAGTAAAAATGGTAGATATTAAACCAACTATATCAATAATCACTTTAAATGTCAATGGTCTATATTCACCAATTAAAAAACAGACATAGAGTGAATAAAGAAATAAGACCCAACTATATGTTCTCTACACTTTAAATATAAAGATAGAAATAGATTAAAAGTAAAGGATGTAGAGAAAGATACCATGCTAACACTGAACAAAACAAACCTAGAGTAACCATATTAATCTCAGATACAGCAGACTTCAGAGCAAGGGAAATTCTCAGGGCTAAAGAGGGACATTACATAATGATAAGGGGTAAATACTACAAAAAGACATAATGACCCTTAATATCTGTGTACCTAACAGAGTATCAAAATACGTGGGACAAAAATTCATAGAACTGCAAGGAGAAATAGATGAATCTAATATTACATTTGGAGACATCACCACCCCTTTAACAGAAATGGACAGATCCATCAGATAGAAAATCAGCAAGTTTGTAATTTAATTGAACAGCATTAGTTAACTGGATCTAATTAGCATCTATAAAATATTTCATCCAACAACAGCAGAATACACATTCTTCTCAAGCTTACACATAACATTCACAAAGATAGACCATATTCTCTGCCATAAAACATGCCTTAAGATATTTAAAATATATAAATCATATAAGGTATGCTCTCAGACTATGACTTACTCAATTTTGTGTTGCTATAACAGAATACCTGAGGCTGGGTAATTTATATAAAAAAAATGAAGTTCATTGTGCTAATGATTCTGGTTTCTGGAAAGTCCAAGCATGGCACCAGCATATGCTCTGCTCTGGTTAGAGCCTCATGCTGCTCTCAACATGTGTCACAACATGGCAGAGAAGCAGAAACATAAGGAAGTGTGTGCAAAGAATAAGAAGACACCAAGGAGGATGAGCCACTTTTTAACAACCTGCTCTCATGGGAACTAATCCACTCCTGTGAGAACTAATCCTGTCTCAGAAGAGCAAATATTCCCTCACTACATCAAGAACAGCACCAATCTATTCATGAGGGATTTACCCCCATGACCTAAACACCTCTCACTGGTCTGTACCTCCCAACACTGCCACACTGGCAATTAAACTTAACACGAACTTTGGGCAGAGATAAACCACA
>NW_012150952.1:4142813-4144729 GCF_000956105.1 Propithecus coquereli
GTAAATACAGCCCACTGGAGTAGAAATCCTGGTTCAGGACCAACAAGAACTAGGGTAGGAAAAACTAAATTACAATTGATGAATTGCTGGAGATTCGGGGTAGACACATTTGAGAGTTTGAAACTCTGAGGGCTGGGGGTCAGGCTTAGAGAGGACTTTATGCTTTCTTGAGTTTTACATCCAGAAACTCTACCAGGTTCTCACAGGAAAGATCAGAGAAATGCCCTTGTGTTTACAGCAGGGGAAGGGGGAAAGTAGCCATAGTGAAATACACTTAAAGTATTCTGTCCTTAACAAAACCTGCCCTCAGGGGAAATTATTTTTACCAGAGCCTAACTATCTGGGGATTTACCAGAGTCTAATTGACCTACGAAAAGAGAAATATCCACTTGCAGCCCCCTCTAGCCTTCCTGTCTCTTTTAAGGGGGACAAAAGTGAGAAGCACTGGTGAAGGTCTCAGATTAGAGACATAGGTTACTGGAAGACTGAGACCTAATTTTAAGGCTATAGAGTGCTTTTGCTCTCCCTGTGCCTTCCCACCACGTCAACAGGGTTTCTGTATAATGACAGGAAAATACAACATGAAAGAGCTGCATGTCTCGAACTTTATTAAGAAGAAGTGTCTAGGGAAAATCAAGACAAGAATGGAGACAAAAATGACACTACAAAAAATTTTTGCCTCTGACACCCACAACTGCAGCAAACAGTAAACACAGTCTAACTGCTAGTCAAATAAAACAAAAAACCTCATACTACAGACCTATTTAATTCAGTTCAATTTACTCAGTACATTATGTCTGTCTTCCAATAAAAAATTACAAGTCATACTACAAGGCAAAAAAAAAAAAAAAACAGTTTGAAGAGACAGAGCAAGTATCAGGACCAGACTCAGATATGGCAGAGATGTTGGAATTATCATACCAGAAATTTAAGACAACTATGATAATATGCTAAGGGTTCTAATGGAAAAGTGGGCAACATATAAGTACAGATGGGTAATCTAAGAAGAAAAATGAATGGATCAAAAGGAAATTCTAGAAATCAAAAAATTAAAAAAACACAATGTAACAGAACTAAAGAATGTTTTGGTGGACTCATAATTGACTTCACATGACCAAAAGAAAATTCTCTGAGCTTGAAAAAATGTCAGTAGAAACTTCAAAAATTGAAATGCAGACAGAAAAAAAGAACAATGTAAGACAAAACAGAATATCCAAGAAATGTGGGACAATTACAAAAGGTGTAATATACATAATAAGATTACCAGAAGAAGAGGAAAGAGGGAAAGGGGTGGAAGAAATATCTGAAGCAGTAATTTCTGAGAATTTCCAAAAATTAATGATAGATGCCAAACCACAATTCAGGAAGCTCAGAGAACAACATCAGGATAAATACAAAAAATATATACCTAAGTATATCACATTCAAACTGCAGGAAATCAAAGACGGAAAGAAATCCCAAAAGAACGCAGGGGGTGTTGAGGTTCACCTTATATGTGCAGGAGCAGGCATCAGAATTACATTAGTTGTAATGGCTCCTGTTTTGTTTTGGATCGAACTTATTTGGGTCCTTTCTCTTCTATTCCTGGTTAATCTAGAAAGAGGTCTGTTGATTTAGTTTATCTTTTCAAAGAACCAACTTTTTGTTTTGTTCATCCTTTGTATGATTTTTTTGTTTTTCATTTCATTTAGTTCTGCTTTGACCTTTGTTATTTCTTTTCTTATGCTGGCTTTGGGTTTGGTTTGTTCCTCTTTTTCTAGTTCCTTGAAATGTGACATTAGGTTGTTAATTTATGATCTTTCTGTCTTTTGCTGTAGGCATTTAAGGGTATGAATTTTCCCCTGAGCAATGTTTTTGCTGAGTCCCATAGATTTTGATAGCTTATGTCTCCTTTGTCATTCAGTTCAAGGAATCTT
>NW_012150952.1:4148114-4151413 GCF_000956105.1 Propithecus coquereli
ACTTCTGAATTATAGGTTAAATGGTAAGGCAAGTGAAATTTGGGGTGATTGCATTATCAAACTTCTTTTGCCATAAAAAATGTTCCAAGATTAAATATGATGTCTTTGTTTGGGCTGCTATAACAAAAATACCATAAACTGCATAGCTTATAAACAACATAAATTTATTTTCCACAGATCTGGAGGCCAAAGAGTCAAAGATCAAGGCTTCAGCAGATTTCATATGTGGTGAGGGCTGGTTCCTTATAGACAGTGCCTTCTAGTTGGGTCCCCACAGAACGGAAGTAGTGAGGGAGCTCCTTTGGGCCTGTCTCATGAAGGCACTAATCCCATTCATGAGAGTTCATGATCTAATTACCTCTCAAAGGCTCCACCTTCTAACACCATGACCACGGCAGGTAGGATTTCAACATATGATTATTTTGGGTGGGACACAGAGATTTAGACCACAGCGGATGATGTTGTGTGAGATACCACGGCAGTAAATACTACATTCAGCCATTTCATGTGCAGGTTCTGTCAGTAGCATATTGGAAAGGGAAGGTGAATTCACTTCTAGAATACCTGTCTATTCTCAGTAGGAATGCAACCACTGCCAGAAGTGTTGCAAGGCAAGTAGAAAGGAGGGGAAAATACCCTCACCTCTCTAGCCTTCCAACTCTCCATCTCTTTTTGAGCCCCACAGTAGCCAAACCCACACAGAAGTCAGAAAGTGAGGCCCCAGTCTGCACGGAGCAAGGCAAAGAGGGGAAAATGGTCCAGGAGGGGTGAAAAACGGAGAGTAACCAGACACATTCGCATTCTTACAGTCTTCTACTTGCATAAATGATGTCTATTGTATTCTGAATCTCTTGATTCAGTCTCGAATACTGCATTGAGACCAGTAAAAACATTATTTCAAAGGGGCGAAGACTCCTGGGTATAAATTTCATGCCAAGCAAACAAAGGAAGAGAAATGCATCTTGCCTAATTGTTCTAATAGAAACTGTCAACAAGCATGTGGCCACCTGGAGCTGGCAACAATGAATATAAATATATTCTTCTTGTGAAAAGCAGCTATCATGGACCCAATATAGTTATTGACACTTGTTGCCTCTCTCAGCATAACCAACTGCTAGAAGGCAAGTGATTATTGTGAATGGAAATGTAATTCTATTCACAATCAAATGAGATGAGGTGGGCCCAAAGGCAGAGAATATTCTTTGATTGGACTCTTATTTTATTGCCCTAAATTTAGCTAGCTAAATTTTGTTAAGTATCATTCTTTTCAATTTTTGAAATGAAGGGTTTGGCATGTATCATAAATCACATTTTCATTGCAGAGATATCATAAGCCTCTATAACTATCCTCACAAAAAGCAGTATTTTTTGATATATTTAGCATATAGTCAATTCCCAAATTATATTATTAGCAATAGGTTGAGCTGGCTGAATCCAGACATAAAGACTTGGAACCTCGATGAGAGGAAGTGGGAAAAACTATCATTTACAAGTTGCCAGCAGTTTTTCTCTAGATTTAGAGGCATTGACTCACATTTGGGTCAGGCTTTTCTTTTGTGCTAAGGAAATCTCAAGACTTAGCCCTTCAGTTACACAAATATAAAATATACATCCAAATATTATGAGGCAGAATGTTATTTCTGGCACAACCTTAATACAGCTGTTATACATTTATCTTGGCAATGTAATGTTGATGTATCTCTGAGCTTGTGCTGAGGGATAAAATGTTTTTGAAGGTTATTAGTCAAGCCCGTATTTTTCCTAACTCTTATAATTTTTTAAGTGATTTTAAAAAACCCAAACCTTCACAGTTTGATATAATTTTAGACTTAGATAAAACTTGCAAAATAGTACAGAGATTCTGAGTACCCTAAAACCAGTTTTTCCTAATCTTAATATCTTGCATAATTATAGTATATTTATCAAAATTAAGAAATTAACATTGATATAATATTATTAAAGTACAGATTTAATTTGGATTTGCCAATTTCATCACTCAGTCTTTTTCTTTTTCACTGTCCAATCCAAGGTACCACATTGCATTTAGCTGCTATGCCTACTTAGTTTTCTTTACACTGTGACAGTTTCTCCGTGACAGTTTCTAAGTCTTTTCCTGATATCTTTGAAGAGTATGGATCTGTTTTTAATAGAATGTACCACAATTTGAGTTTTGCTGATATGTTCTAATGATCAGATTGAAGTTTTGAATTTATAGCAAGAATATCAGAGAAGTGATGTGATTTTCTTGGTGCTTCATCACATCACAGGGCATATAAGGTTGATGTCTTATATATAGTGACGTTAACCTTGATCACTAGATCAAAGTTGTGGCTGTCAAGTTTCCCTCTTTTTAGTTTGCCACTATGCAAATATCCTTTCTTCTCAAACTTTTGCCCTATTAGGGACCTTGCCTGTAATCATTATTATTGTGGTGTTCTTATGGTGATCTCCTCTCCTCTCCTCTCCTCTCCTCTTCTCTCCTCTCCTTCCCTTCCCTTGTCTCCCCTCCCTCCCTCTCTCCTTCCCTCCCCCTCCTTCCTTCCTTCCTTCCTGCATAGGAAGACATAGGGTCTCTCTCTGTCACCCAGGCTGGAGTACAGCTGCGATCATAGCTCACTGCAGCCTCCAACTCCTGGGCTTTCAAGTGATCCTCCTGCTTTAGCCTCCCCTAGTGGCTGGGACTATAGGTGCGTGCATGCCACCACACCCAGCTAATTTTAAAAAATTTTCATAGAGACAGAGTCTGGCTTTTTTGCCAAAGCTAGTCTCAAACCCCTGGCCTCAAGTAATCCTTCTGCCTCCACCTTCCGAAGTGCTGGCATTACAGGCAGTGAGCAACCACTCCCACCCAGCCCTGATGGTGATTTTCTATTTTTCTTATACCTTTTACATTGATTAATTGGCCTGCTAATAGGCTTTACTAGAGACTGATTGCTTAACCATAGGCCATTAAGTTACCAGCAACCTGAGCTGCCTATCATGAACTGGGTGTAATCTGATCACCAAGCTCTGATATTGAGAGAGCACAGCAGCTCCTTATCATCCAGTGGAAGTGGGATATATGTTATCAGGCCCAAACAGTTATAAGTGTGTCCATCATCCAGATAGTGTGCATTGTACCTGTTAGGTGTGAATTTACCCATCCCCTTCTCCCCTCTTACCTACTTGATTTCTGTTGAATTTTACTACTATATGTACACATGAGTGTTGATCATTTAGTTCCAATTTAATAGTGAGTACATGTGGTATTTATTTTCCCATTCTTGCAATACCTCACTTAGGAGGATGGTCTCCAGCTC
>NW_012150952.1:4152228-4177608 GCF_000956105.1 Propithecus coquereli
TTTGGTGTCTTCTTCATAAATTCTTTGCCTAGGCCAATATCTATAAGAGTTTTTCCAACATTTTCTTCCAGAATTTTTATAGTTTCATGCCTGATTTTTCATGTTCCTGGAGTTCTTTAACGATGCCTTCTCATCTGGCCTCCCAGTAGAGGCCTGGGGGTGCTACGCCCGGCTTATGGGCCTGCCTTCAGGTCCCTGAAGATCAATCCCTGAGCACACCAGGGAGAGGAGTGCTGGTCCTGAGTTGCCTATGGGGTGTTCTAGCAGGTTTGGTGTACCTCTCAGGTTATGTCTGACCTGCTGTCTTCACCTCTTCCCAACAGAATATAGTGAGTTAGGTTCCCCAGCTTATACTTGGTGATGGTGGGTGGTACTTGTGCGTGTGAATCAACCACGCCCTGTTTGCTTTAGTTAGAAGACACTATGATGAGCTATATCATTGTTCTCCCTGTCATTGTTTGATGTGATAAAGCCAGCTGCTGAGATGTTCTTTTGTGTCCATGGTAGACTGTGGTCCCCCAAGTGGAGTACTTGAGTGCCCCAAGTTTTAGGAGAGACCCTGTAGCTCCCAGAGGGTTTCTTGATCTCCACCACCACTGAGATGGGAGACAGAGCAAGGCAGTTCGTGGCTAGGTTGTGGGAGCCTGGAAGGCTTTGCAAAGCCTCAGTGGGGCTCAGAAGTTGCTTTTCCAGCCACTAGGGGGAGCTGCTGGTGGGAGGGCCAGAACAAGCTCTCCAAACTCAGAGAGCTGTTCATGGGTGAAGGGGCTAAAAGCATGTATGCTAGGGCCTGGGCTGAGTTCTTTCTGCCCTAGCCAGTAGCACAGTTTTTCTGCGGGGAGTGGTAGGTGCTCCCCCAAATGACCACTGCTTGGACACTGACATACCCTGTAAAATTGAGTCAGTAAATGCTGTAAAGGGCCTGCAAATTGACCTCCCTATCAGTAGGTGATGCTTGCTGGAAGGAACAAAATGCAATGTTGTTTTTGGGTCCTGTGACCAGCTCTAGTCCCTCAGGAGAAGCACTTGAATGCTGTAGGTGGTGGTGGTGGGGCCCTGAAACTTCCAGGTGATCCTTATTCTCTTCCACAGCAGAGGCAGGTGGGGGAATATAGGTGGGCAGGTCTGGGTTGAGTGAGCTTGCCCTCAGGCTCCACCAAAGCTGGCAAGGTAGTTGTTGCGATAGGAGTCAAAGGTCTGCTTCCAACTTCTAGGCAGAGCTGCTAGGGAGGGGCTGAACTGGTCCCACCCAACCAGAAAGTCTGCTTGTGGAGGCAGGTCCATCTGAGATTGACAAACTGGCAGTCTGGAGTGGGCCTCACTCCTTTCCCCCTCCTCTGCTCCACAGCCTCCCTTGGTGTCTGGCAGCAGACAGGAGCTCAAGCCAGCCGAGCTCCCCCACCGTCAGAATCTCAGGTGTCGGCACCAAAGATGTCAGGGTGAGAGTCTGCCGTTGGTTCTTGGAGGGCTCTTGGCCAAAGAATGACCAGACATACCGAAGTGCCAAGTCCTGACTATTATCCCAGTCCCCTGACTCCCTTCTTGGAAAAATCACCAGCAAAGCCAATACAACAGAGTAACCTCAGGCAGGGAGCAGTTTCACAAGAGCATCTCTTTACTGTAGAATAAAACAGGTCTGTCTCCATGAGTGGAAAGAGACAGACCAACTCATCTCTGACTGACTCACTCACTTTCTTCTGACTTCTCATATTGTTTCCTTTTATTAGCCCCATCTGGAGGATGGCTCTTGGGAGGTGTAGGATGTTAGCAAATGATCAACAGGTGTCCTCAAAATTCTATCTGCATATAGGTGCTCACTCTAAGAAAGCCCACCTGGGGGAGTGAAGCACAACGCAGATTCCAGCTAATGTCATATTAATTATCCTTAGGTTACTCTAGGTCACTTTCTAAATCTCATTATCCCTGAGCTGGGGAATTCCTAGATTGATAAAGCATCCCCTCCTTCCCCAGGTGTAGCAATTGCTCAGGATAGGATTAAGGGTGGGACAACACCAAAATGGCAACACCTGATCCTTCTTCCCAGGTGGAGCAATTGCCTGAAGCAGCAACAAAACAAGGAACACTTGTCCGGAGAAGAGCCAGAGATGCTAACTATCTACCTAACACCATGACTGTGCGGGATCCTGGCCTGAGCTGAGAGTGTGTCCCTCGCACGGGGGAAGGGGTGCCCTGTGAGCGTGCTGCAGCTAGGACCCACACTGCACTCTCACCCCAGATCTGCCCTCGCATCCTCCCTGGCCTTCCGAGACCAAGAAGACCCATCCCTGACCATGCCAGAAAGAAGCGCGCTGGTCCGAGTTGCCCACAAGGTGTCTGAGCAGGATTAATGTCCCTCTGCCTCAGGGTGTGCCCTGCTCTGATGGAGCCACCAGGTAAGCAGCACCAGGGAGGGCTGGCAAGCAGGGAGCCAACAGCCTGAGCACCCCTCGATCTGCTACAGGACCCCAAGAGGAAAGGCCTGAGCCCCACTCTCTGTGGAGGCCTTGGTGTGGTGGCTCAATTGTCTCTCATGGCAGCCACAGGTGGGGGAGGGAAAAGGGAGGAAAAGTGTCTGTATGGAGGAATGCCAGCACTCTGGTTGTCTCTGACCCTCTTCGGGAGGTAGTCCACACAGAACGTCCAGGCTCTGGAGTCACACAGATCACCTGGGACCCACAAGATGCCTGTAGCTCCTGCAGTCTGGGCCAGAGTTGGGAAGTGTCTGTGTGGGAATGAGCAGGATGATACCTGAGGAGTGGAAGCCCCCGGGGGAGGACAAATGCGCGCGGTTGGTGGAGAAGCAATATGGTGCCTGCCATCCCGGCTCAGGTCTGTGGGTGGGAAGCACCCCATGGGTGCTGGGAACCTGGTGCCCTGTCCATAAGAAGCTTCTAGCTCACTGGTGGCAGCAGCCTCTGGGCTTGTGTGGGCAGAAAAGTCTCTCCAGCAGCTCGGGAACCCACGACTGTCAGAGATGTGAGGGAGGGAGAAACAAACTGCTCCACCTGCCCTTCTCGCTGGACTCAAAGCCTCTGGGGGTGGGGGTGGGGTTGATCTTTGCTGATAACCTTGCTCTCTCTTTCTTGTTCTGCACTGCAGTTTCTTCCTGTGGAGTCTCCCCAGAGCTCTGACACCCTTCCTTCAGACGCACATCTGATTTATGTCTGTCCGTTTTTTCTCTCTCATCTAAAACTTCTCCTTCTTATTGAGGTGCTCTGGCAGCTGGTGTCTCTGGTCAACGATCTCGAGTGTTTTATCCAGTTTTTTGAGTGTTTTTATCATGAAGGGATGTTGAATTTTATCAAATGCTTTTTCAGCATCAATTGAAATGATGATATGATTTATGTCCTTCGTTCTGTTGATATGATGTTATCACATTAATTGATTTGCATATGTTGAACCATCCTTGCATCCCTGGAATGAATCCCACTTGATCATGATGAATATTATTTTTAATGTGTTGTTGAATTCGGTTTGCTAGTTTTTTGTTGAGTATTTTTGCATTTACGTTTGTCAGAGATATTGGCCTATAGTTTTCTTTTTTTGTTGTGTCTTTGTCTGCTTTTGGTATCAGGGTGATACATGCCTCATAGAATGAGTTTGGGAGTATTTCCTCTTCCCTGATTTTTTGGAATGGTTTAAATAGAATTGGTATTAATTCTTTGTTGAATGCTTGGTAGAATTCAACAGTAAAGCTACTGGGTCTTGGGCTTTTCTTTGATGGGAGACTTTTTATTACTGTTTGTATCTTGTTATTTGTTACTGGTTTATTCAGGTTATGGATTTCTTCCTGGTTCAATCTTGGAAGGTTGTATGTTTTTAAGAATTTATCCACTTCTTCTAGGTTTTCCAATTTATTGTCATATAGATGCTCATAGCAGTCTCTAATGATCCTTTGGATTTCTGAAATATCAGTTATAATATCTCCTTTTTCATCTCTGATTTTATTTATTTTTGTCTTCTCTCTTTTTTCTTAGTCTGCCTAAAGGTGTGTCAATTTTGTTTATCTTTGTAAAAATTAACTTTTTATTTGATTTTTTTAATTTTATTTATTTCTGCTCTGATCTTTACCATTTCTTCTACTAATTTGAGTTTGGTTTGCTTTAGTTTTGCTAGTTCTTTAAGATGCATTTTTAGGTTGTTTATTTGCAGCTTTTCTCTTTTTTTAATGTGGGCACTTATTGCTATAAACTTTCCTCTTATTACTGCTTTTGCTGTGCCCCATAGGTTTTGATACATTATATTTTCATGTTTGTTTTGAGAGAATTTTTAATTTCCTTCTTAATCTCTTCATTGACCCATTGGTCATTCAGGAGCATACTGTTTAATTTCTATGTGTTTGTATATTTTCCAATGTTCCTCTTGTGATTGATTTCTAGTTTCATTCCATTGTGGTCAGAGAAAATACTGGTATGATTTCAATTTTTTTGAATTTTATAAAACTTGTTTTGTGTTCTAACATGTAGTCTATTCTTGAGAATGATCCATGAGCTGAGGATAAGCATGTGTATTCTGTAGCTGTTGGATGGAACATTCTGTAAATATCTATTAGGTCCATTTGGTCTATAGTGCTTATTAAATCCAATGTTCCTTTGTTGATTTTTCTCTCTGGATAATCTGTCCAATGCTGACAGTGGAGTATTGAGGTCTCCAATAATTATTGTATTGGGTTCTGTCTCTCTCTTTAGCTCTGATATTTATTTTATATTTCTGGGTGCTCCAGCGTTGGGTGCATATAGATTTAGAATTATTATATCCTCTTGCTGAATTGACCCCTTTATCATTATATAATGACCTTATTTGTCTCTTTTCACAGGTTTTGTCTTGAAATCTATTTTATCTGATAGAAAACTATAACTACTCCTACTCTTTTTTTGGCTTCCATTTTCATGGATTACCTTTTACCGTCCCTTTATTTTCAGTCTGTGGGTATCTTTATAGGTGAAGTATGTTTCTTGTAGACAACATGGTTGGCTCTTGTTTTTTTTTTTTTTTTAATCCACTCAGCCACTCTGTCTTTTGATTGGAGAGTTTAGTCCATTCATGTTCAATATTATTGATAGGCAAGGACTTATTTCTGCCATGTTATTATTTAATTTCTGGTTGTTTTGTGGTTCTCTCTTTCTTCCTTCCTTCCTGTCTTTGTTTCTTAAAAGTGATTTTCTCTGGTAGTCTTTTAATGTCTTTTTATTTTTTGTGTGTCTGTTGTAGGTTTTTTGATTTGAGGTTACCATGACTTTGTAAAAAATATTTTATAACCAATTATTTTTAAGCATGTGACAATTCTGCTTACAAACAAGCAGAGAGAAACCCAACAGAAATTCTATGCTTTAACTCCATCCCCTCCACTTTTTAATTCTTTGTTGTTTCCATATCTTTTTATACTATCTAGCTCTCAAAACATTGTTATAGTTATTTTTTCTAGGCTTGTCTTTTAGTCTTCCTACTCAAGATAGAAATGGTTTATACACCACAATTACAGCAATAGAATATTCTATATTTGTGTACTTACTGTTACCAGTTAGTTGTATACCTTCAGATGATTTCTTATTGTTCATTATTGTACTTTTATTTCAGATTGAAGACCTTTTAGCATTTCTTTAGGAAAGGTCTGGTGTTGATGAAATCTCTCAACTTTTGTTTGTCTGGGAAAGTCTTTATTTCTCCTTCATGTGTGAAGGATATTTTTGCAGGATATTATATTCTATGGTTGTTTTTTTTTTTTTCTTCAGCACTTTCAATATGTCATGCCACTCTCTCCTGGCCTGTAAGGTTTCCATTGGAAAGTCTGCTGCCAGATGTATTGGAGCTTCTTTATATGTTATTTTTTTTTCTTTTTTCTTGCTTCCCTTAGACTTTTTATCTGTGAGCTTTGAGATATTGATTATTAAATGCTTTGAAGTAGTCTTATTTGGGTTAAACTGCTTGGTATTCTTAGGCCTTCTTGTACCTAAATATTGACATCTTTCTCTAGGTCTGGAAAGTTCTCTGTTGCTATTTCTTTGAATAAACTTTCTACCCCAATATCTTTCTCTATCTCCTGTTTAAGATAAATAATTCTTAGATTTGCCCTTTTGAGGCTATTTTCTAGATACTGTAGGCATGCTTCTTTCTATTTTATTTTTTTCTCTTCTGACTGTTTATTTTAAAATAGCCTGTCTTCAAGCTCACTAATTCTTTCTTCTGCTTGGTCAATTCTATTGAATTGTCAATTCTTCTGCTTGCTTGTGTGGAGTGACTCTGTTACATTTCTCAGTTTGCCAACTGAATTCTTAAGCTTCAGAATTTGATTGATTTATTATTATTATTATTTCAATCTCTCTGTTGAATTTCTCTGATAGGCTTCTGAATTCCTTCTCTGTGTTGTCCTGAAGCTCATTGAGCTTCCTCAGAACAGCTATTTTGAATTATTTTGTCTGAAAGGCCACATATCTCCATCACTCCAGGATTGGTTACTGGTACCTTATTTAGTTTGTTTGGTAAGATCATGTTTTCCTGGATGTCCTTGATGCCTGTTGATGTTCATCAATGTCTGAGCATTGAAGAGTTAGGTACTTATTTCAGTATTTACAGTCTGGGCTTGTTTGAACTCACCAGTATTCAAATAAAATTAAGTGTCGTGATGTAAGTCTTTGGTCACTGCAGACATACCAGCACTGGGGATATCCCAGGCCCAGTAATGCTGTGACTTTTTCAGATTCCTGGTGATACTGCTTTGGTAGACTTGGGTAAGATATGGGAGAATTCTCTGGATTACCAGGCAAAGTCTCTCACTCCCTTCACTCTCTGTGCTGGACTACTGGAGTTGGGGGAGGAGTGAAGTGGGTACTCCTTCATGTCACCTGTACCAGGTTACACCTGATGCCAGCCCAGTCTCACTCTAAGCCTGTGGTGACTGTTGCCTGGCTACTTCTGATGTTTATTCTAAACCCAAGGGATCTTCATTCAGTGTGTGGTAAATCCTGACATGGCCCTTCCTTTCAGGGCAGCATGTTTCCTTCTGGCCCAGAGTGCATCCAGGAATCCCTTCGAGCAACTGGGAGGCATTATTTTACTGTAGCTGACATGGTACCCAAGTTGCGAAACTAAGTCCTCTGAACTTTTCTCTTTCCTTTCCCCAAATGGAAGAAGCCTCCCTAGCTTCTTCTGTGGACGAAGCCACACTAGCTATAGTTGGCAGGGGCAAGTGTGTGTGACACAGGCACTGGCTTGGCTGCCACCTCTGCTGTCACACTGGGTCATGTGCATTCTACATCCACGGGCTCTGAGCCAGCACGGCTACAGGAATTGCCCAAGGACTGCAGCCTTTGTAACCTGACTGCCTTATGAATTCAGTCCAGGCCCCAGGCTGCTATTTGTCAGTCAGTGGTGGGGCTATTTGGAACTCAGATTTGGGGGCAGAGGATTTCTCTCTGGCAGGGTGTTCTAAATGCTCCCTGCATGAACATCAGCAGAGTTCTGCCCTGTGCCGTGTTCCCCTGTGCCAAGGGCTACCCTGGGTTTTAATGCAAAGTCCCATAGTCACTTCACTCTCCCTCTCCGGAGTGCATAGATTCTGTCTCTTGGCATGCTGGCAGTGTGCTTATGTGATACTGCCAGGAGATGGGGGAAGGGTGGCATAGGCAATGCAAGATTGTAATTTCTGCCCTCTTCAGTGACTCTTTCCTTGATATAATGTTAAAACCAGGTAATCTGATCTCTCACCTGATTTTTGATTCTTCTGAAGGTGCTTGCTTGTGTGGATAGTTGTTGAATTTGGTGTTTGTGCAGAGGGATGATTGCTGGAAGTTTCTATCGGGACATCGTGTTCTGCCCCCTCTTGTATTGTTAATTTTACATCAATTTCAGTTACAGGATAACAAGGAAAAGAAAAAGCAAACATCACTCTAGGACCTTACTTCCTCTTCTGGGGTAAGGTATTAGTGAGTTGTCTGTTGTACTCAGGATAGTCATATCATGTTAGGAGGAATTGTGACTTTATCATTGTCATCATTTGAAGATTACATTTGGTTTAAGGAGATGGGTATATGTGCCAAGTTGACAAGCGATGGACTTGTAGTGGCGAATCTAATATGTCACCTTGACTGGGTCCAGATATCTAGTAAATATTATTTCTGGTTGTATGTGTGAGGTCTGGACGAGATTAACGTTTGAATCCATAGACTGAGTAAAGCAGACAACCTTCCCCAGTCTGGTGGGCATAATACAATCTGTTGAAGGCCTGCATTGAACAAAAGGTGGGGTAAGGGAGAATTCAGTCTCTCTCTTTTTTCATCTTGAGATATCGCTGCTCTGCACTTGAACTGGAACTTACGCCATAGGCTCTCCTGGTTCTAAGGCCTTTGGACTATGAACAACCAGCTCTCCTGGGTCTCTAGATTGCAGATGGCAGATCGTGTGCCTTCTGCCTTCCATAATCTTTTCAGCATCTATAATCATGTGAGCTAATTTCTTATTTTTATATATACATACATATATATATATATATACACACACGTATATAAAATATATTTTGGTTCTGTTTCTCTGGAGAACTCTAATATGGTGATCTCACCCTCTTAACCGATCCTAAGTTGAGGAATTTCCATCCTTTAATTCTTGGAACTATGAACGCTGGCTATTGAGGGAAGCCATTATATTGCATACTGATTCAGAGTATATATCAGACACTGATTCAGAGCGTAACTCCCCAGCCCCTTGCAGTGAGTATGTGCACACTAGATCTGACGACAATTTATATTCAGTGTCTGGAGTCAGACATGGAAAAGCTGGCCTGTCAGACCTCTGATTTCTGTTTCCCAACTAAGCCCACAGGGACCAGCTTGAGCCCTAGAGAAGGAAAGGTTATAAAAACAAACATATGAAAGAAAAAATTGAAAACAAAAATAAACAACTCTCTGCCAAGGACATTTGGCATAAATTGTGATGCTTCAGATTCTAATAGACAACAATGCAATGGGAGTTGAGGAGAGGCCCAAACTCTTCATGTGGATGTATTATGACTCTGGGACAATGAATAGTGAAATAAAGGTAATGACACCCTGGGAGTTCTGCATCTTTGGGTCAGCAGAGCCAGATACCAAGCATGGATGTCGTACTGGACCAGAGAACAAGCACCTCTCTCAGGGAATTTGCAGGCAGCCAGCACAACATGACTGGAGGTGAACGATGGTGAACTTTTTGCTGCAGGAGCACATGTGAGACATCCTGAGGCTCTCTGAAACAAGTGAGGAGCCTGGGGTTTGTCACTGAGGTACTGTGGGTAAGCAAGTATCAGCTCAGTGTCATCCTGATATGACCTCCTTCTCATACCCCTAGGCTGATGAAGCTGGTGAAACCTGGGTTACACCTCAGTAACTTGGGTTACTCTCTACTTGTAGAGACGTTGCCTTCTCATTGAGTATATTTTTTAAAAAAAATAATTTTATTTTTTTATTTCAAAATATTATGGGGGTACTAATATTTTTGATTACATGTATCAATCTTGTTATGCTTGAGTCAGGGTTATAAGTGTTCCCATCACCCAGATAGTGTTCATCGTACCCATTAGGTAGGTTCTCTTCCATCCCCTTCTCCCCCTTCCCCATGCTTGATTTCCACTGAGTTTTACTTCCCTCTGTGCACACGTGTGCTCATCGATTAGGTCCAATTTAATAGCAAGTACATGTGGTGTCTGTTTTTCCATTCTTTAGATACTTCATTTAAGATAATCGTCTCCAGCTCCATCCAAATTGTTGCAAAAGGCCTAATTCATCCTTATTCATGGTGGAGTAGTATTCTGTAGTATACATATACCACATTTTGTTAATCCACTCATATATTGATGGACACTTGGGTTGATTCCACATCTTTGCAATTGTGTCTTGATCAGAAACGTGTTATGGTTTCTAATGTGTCAACTTGACTGACCTAGGGATGCCCAAATATCTATAAAACATTATATATGGATGTGTCTGTGAGGGTGTTTCTGGAGTAGATTAGCATTTGAATCACTAGACTGTGTGAAGAAGATCTGCTCTCACCAATGCAGCCCAGCATTATCCAATCCACTGAGGATCTGAATAAAACAAAAAAGCAAAGGAAGGGCAAATTTATCCTCTCTGTTTGAGCTGGAGCACCCATCTTCTCCTGCTTTCAGGCATCGGCCCACCTAGTCCTCAGGCATTTGGTCTTGATCTGGGACTTACATCAGCACCCTGCCCCCTTCACTTTGCCTTTAGATTTGGACTGAATTACATCACTAGCTTTCCTGGTTCTCTAGCTTGCAGATGGCAGATCATGGGACTTCTCAGCCTCTATAATTACATGAGCCAATTCCCATAATAAATCTTTCCACACATACATTTATATATATGGGAATATATATGTATACATATATATGTATATCCTATTGGTTCTGTTTCTCCAGAGAACCCTGCCTGAAACAAAATGTGTGTATGAGTGTGTGTGAGCATGTGTGTGTTTAAATGAATTTTAAAAGCCAGGCTCAGGAATTAATTGTCTGAAGAACACTTTGAAAATTTTCACCTTATATAAAAGAAAAATGTAAATAAATCCAACTTTGTAATTTATGGACCTGTTTTACATAGCATGTTTTTATGGACTTCCACTTTCCGTGGTGGACAGGTTTTGTACCTCAGATCCTTAACACACAAAGTTCTTCTCTGTTTCCATAAAAGCATCATCTTTCTCTCTAGCATATTATAGTAAAGTTGTTATGAAGGTCATGTGATCTCACACAATTTCCATAAGCCAGGACAAAATATGGTCAAATGTCTTCATTGCAGAATGAATCAGAAAGTAAAGCTCTCATTAGTCATGTCTTGTGTAATTACAGGGAGCAGAGAAGTGACTGGCAACATAAATATGAGGCATGAATGTTTTGTTTTTATTTCTCCAATCTGAACTTATTCCAATGAGAGAGCTATAACAAAAGCCCCCCAGATCCAAATATTCACACGACAGGAAGAAAAGCCCCCTTCCCTGCTGCTTTCTAATAATGCCTGTCAGCAGCCAATGATTGCAGTTTAGCCCCAGCCTGTTCTCAGATGGCTGCTTTCAGAGCTGATGCCCCGGGTTGACGAGAAGCAGCTGTTGATCTCTTCTTACTCCATCTTGTCCCCTCCTACCAATATGAAAAGAAAAGAAGTACATATTCTTTAACTGGCTGGATAAGCTGAAGGCTCTTGAGCTTAATTAGGGGAGGGAAGGATCTATTGCTCCACTTTAAAAAATTGGTTCATCATAAAAGCGTGTTTCAAATTTGTTGGACTGGTTCTCCTGGGTGCCTGCCTGTGCTACTCAGGAAAATAATTTCAACTAGACAGGATGAAACATGGTAGTGATGATGATTTCCATTCTGTGACTTCCTTTCTGTTATAAAGTTACAACATGATTCAAAGGGTCATGTCTGGGAAATTATTATAGCAAAGCCAAAAATCTCAACTATCTGCAAGATATAACATTGAAAATACTGGTTATAAGTTTCCTGAAGAAATAAATGGAGGAGTGATAAAATAGAAAAATTGTAACAGTAAAATATTATTAATCTCAATAATAGCAGTAATTTACATTTCCTTAATGCTAATCAATGTCAATGTCTAGGATGTATATTCAATCTGGCATTCACAGCCCTTGATATCTTAAACTCAGCCTACCTGTTCATCCTGTGTCTCGCTCACATTTCCCCCACCAGCTACACCCTCCACCCTCAGTGTTCTAGTCACCTTGAACTACTCATCTCTCTCCTCACTACTTGAAATTTTCTGGATTTCCTACCTTAATTATGTCTCCTCCTTGCCTTTCTCTTTTTTTCTTTTGTTAAAATCCTTTCTATATATTATCTGTACTCCCATGTCTATTGCAGCACTATTCATAGTAGCCAAGATATGGAATCAACCTAAGTGTCCATCAAGGGATGAATGAGGAAAAAGTGATACATGTGCACACACAGTAGAATATTACTCAGCCATACAAGAGAATGAAGTCCTGTCATTTGCAAAAACATAGATGGAACTGGAAGTTGCTACAGTAAGTGAAATAAACTAGGCACAGAAAGACAAATATTACATGTTTTCACTTAGGTGGGAGCTAAAAAATATTGAATTCATGAAGATAAAGAGTAGGTTACCAGAGGGTAGGAAGGGCAGTGGGAAGGGGTGGTTAAATAAGGGTTGGTTAATGAATACAAAAATACAGTTAGATGGCAGGAATAAGATCTAGTGTTTGGTGGAAGGACGACTATAGTTAACAATAATTTATTATGTTTTTCAAAATAACTAAAAGCAGAATTGGAATATTTCTAACACAAAGAGAAGATAAATACTTGAAGGGATGCATATCCTAATTACCCTGACTTGATCGTTATAGGTTGTACACTTATATCAAAATTTCACATGTACCCCATAAATATGTACAACTATTATGTATCTATAATAATTAATTTTTTAAAAAATTAAAAAGGTAAATCTAAGAAATCTTATTTTTAAAAAGAACTATTTTTCATGATGGTTAAATATTTTCCAAGCCAGTAAGCATTACTATTTCTCTCCTGTGTTCACCCATTACATTTTGTTTGTACTTCTAGATATTTACCATTCTTTTCTTTATATTAGTGTTTCTTAATGTGGTGGAGAATGCTTCCTGGTAACCATTCTCACCTTCTTCCTCAGTATTAGACCTTCTAATTTTTTTAATAATCCATTTCTCAATCACCATTGCAGATAGGAACAGCTTTGTGGTTAAGTTTTGTCAAAGGGAAATAAGTGGAATCGGTATGTGAAAGATCCAGAAAATGTGTGCCCCTTTCTTAAAAAGGAAAGAAGTGTGCTCTTTTTCTTTTTCTTTCTTTCTTGCTGCTGTTAAGAATGTAGATACAATGGCTGGAACAGGAGTAACCCTGTTGGGCTATGAGGAGAAGGGAGTCCATGATCTTATTTATTATACAACTCCTATGGTTATGTTGGACTACTTATATTTATGAAAAGGTAATAAATTATAATCTTACTTGAACCTCTTTTCTGTTGGGCTTTCTGTCATTTACATTAAAACCTAATCCTATAAATTAAACCTTTGTGGAAGTATGTCTTTCCCCCTAGGTTGTGAGACCTGGATGGTAGGTTCTATCATCTTTTGCTTCTGTATCAAACCACTTCCCATCAACTAGCACAGTGCATGGCATATATCAATTGTCAAAAGATGTTTTAAAAGAATATACTTAAAGAATTTAATCAATATATAAGATGTACTTCCTGATCTTTTCTCATTACAAGGCAAGAAAATGGGAAAATGATGGCTAATGAAAAGCTATATAAAAGGAGTAACTATTCAGAACAGTATTCATATGAAGAAAGTGCTAAAGATGGGGAATCCTAGTCCACAGGTATTGGAATGGACATTGACTAAAGAGAGGCCAGTTGTAAGCATTGCTCTTGTCACTGCATAAGGAGCATTTAAAGCCTTTTTAAAAGAAACTGAATGTGTTTATTAAGGGACATGTGTTTATTCTATCAAAATAAATGTCTGGAGCATCATGTCCATGTGTTACTATAACAGAGGGTGGGGATAGAATGGTAAACAAACAGGTGTGGCCTCCCCCTCATGTATAGAATGCAGTCTAGTGAGTGAGATTTTTATTAATTTAAAATTCCTGCAGAGTAAATATAAATTATTACCATAACAAGTCCAATGAAAGTGAAGTGTGTGCATTCTATTAGAGCACTGGAAATAGAATCAGGAGGCTTGAAAGATCTTGGGAATAAAAACTCACAGAAGTTGGTAATGGATTGGGTGAAGAGATAAGGAAGAGGGAAATAGCAAGAATGACTTTTATTTGCCAGTATTGTGTGACCAAATGAATGGTGGTACCATTCACTAGAAAATAAAATACTGAAAAAAGATGAGATTGGGGCATATATCATGAATACGGTTTTGAATATAGTGATTTTAAGGTAAATTAAAACATCAAAGTTGGGCTATTGAGAAGAAAGTTTTCCGTAAGACTGTGGACATAAAAGAATTGATCTGAGTGCTTGAGACAAATTCTGGGTCATCTGTATATGGTGGTAATAGACACTGGGGGGATGGATGGAACAAGAAGGAATTTGGGACTTGGCATTGAACGACTTCATTAAAAGCAATGTGAAAAATGATTATTCTGTAAAGGAGACAAAAAAGGAAAACTATCTGGAGAAATAAAGTCATGTCCTAGAGGCCAAAGGAAATGGGTCAACAAACAAGGAGGAAATAGCCACAGTTGCCTAATACCATTCAGATGTCAAACAAGGTGAGAATTTACAAACAAAATCTATTGGACTTTATATCATGGAAGACATTTGTGTCTTCAGCAATAGCCATTTTGGTGAAGATAAGACCATAGAAGACAGATTAGAGTAAACTGATAATTCAGTAGGAAGTGAGAAAATAGAGCAGACAGTGAGAATATGGTGCCTGTAAATACAGATGATTTTAAAATAATGTTCTGCTATACAAAGAGGGAGAGAAATGGAAAAGTCATAGGAAGTGCTGTGGAGGTTAAAAAAGGGTTTTTTTCTTTCCCTCTCATTTAACACAGGATGGCTCGAGCATGACACAAGGAAAGATAGCATATACAAAAATGGAATGGGATAGATTATGTTTTTTCAAGATGACAGAAGTAGATGAGATTGAAAACATAAGAAAAGGAGTTAGATCTTACATGAAAAGAGATAATTTTTCCATAAGAATAAATGATGGGATGTGTGTGGATATATTTGTTATGAATTACTTCCTGCTACTAATAACCAAGTCTAAAGCTAATTGTGGCTTAAACCAGATCAAAATGTATATTTTTTGTTATGAAAAAGATGTCTGGAGATAGGCTCACCATCCTTAGCTTATTGCTACCATTCTCTAGGTCACTTCAAGGCCTAGATAGCTGTGGACCCCCCAGCCATTATGTCCATGTTCTGGAAAGAAAGAAAGAGGAGGAAAGTGAAAGGCAAAAAGAACAATCATCTGAGATCAGTCAGCACCGTTTCAAAAAATTTATAGGAAATCTTACCCAATGTCTGCTACCTACATCTCATTGGGCAGCCCTACCTCCAGGAGAGCCTGGGACTTTGCTGCCTTGAATATAATTAAAGTTTTGTTATGAAGGATTAAGGAGAAATAATTGGACACTGGATAGGCCACTAGCAGCAAGTTCTGTTACAGTAGGTGTAGGTGAATTTGTAGATGATTTCATTGGAAAATGCTTAAGAGTGTCATGTCTGTGTTAGAAACCTTGTGGGAGAGAGAGAAAATTAATGTGGGAGAGCTGGATTAATATTTTTATCTATGAAAGGTTAAAAAATAATTGTTGTGGTGAGCAGGAACGTGAGCTGGTGATTGAAATATTCTTCCTTGTAGTTTTGAGTCCCATTTGAGCCAGCATTCATGAATTTGTTGCCGTCTTCCACTGCATGTAACTTTCCTTGCCAGATCTTGGCTTCATTGACACAGCCACAGTGAAGTTATATAGGCATATTCACCTAGGGTTGGGCTTTGCCTAATGGCTAAGACAAAAAGACAGATGGACCAGTAAATTAGGTTATTGGCAAGAATTTATCTAAATGATCACTGGAGGGATTTCCGCTACCTACGCTAAAAAGGGAGAATATGGAGGTTTGGAGAAAAGTGTTGTTAAAGAACTGGAAATCCTAATGAATTCAAATAATGGGTGCAATTTGAGTAGCTGAACAACATGGGATTCTCAGGTGTATAGAGTCAGTGACAATCAGTTGAACAGATAGGAGTCTGGGTGAAGGAGCATGGTACTTTAATTTGTCGTTTTAGTGGTAGGGCACTGACAGATGATGTCAAGAGCCAGGCTGTGACCATGTCATTGGAGGCTTAGGTGGAGAAGAGACAATCATTGAGCATGAGGGGGTCTAGAACCAGAGTGTCTTGTGCATACAGAACATGAAGTGGTTAGTCATGTCGATGTAAATATCACCGAAAATGACATGATGTGAGGGTGACAAGGAAGATGTAAAACCAGGTGAGTTAGTCTAAAATAAATGAGGGGAACTGACCAGAAAATTGGTAGATAACCATAGCTGTGAGGGAGGATGGAGTGCTAAAGATCAGAGTGGGAAATTGTGTGAGAGAGAGTGTGTGTGTGAGAGAGAGAGAGAGAGAGTGTGTGTGTGTTTAATTCTAACCCTAAAATTCTAAGTGTTCTAGAATGACAATTAAACTTCACGCCTACCAATTTCTTTTTTACTTCTAAATAAGCTTATGTGGAATACCTGTCATAAATAACAACAAGCAGCAAAGGTATACCCTGAAAATTGTTTCTAATTATGATTGTAATGAGAAGCACTGATTGTAATTTTCCTCAGGATCAGGAGTTGGAAATGAATTACAAAATTGAACTTCTAATTTCCACTTTTCTCAAAGAGTCCTGTTTAGTCTCAGCTGGCTTGTTAATACAAGTACTGTACTTCTCCTAATGAAAACTTCTGTTGCAGACTTTGTGGTACAAGATAAGACTTTCGGGTAGGGAAAGTAATAGGCAGGCTGGGGGCAGGAAGGTTTGAAGATATTAACCTGTTTCATCATGTTCGTTGCATACATTTTCCATTTATCACTTTGCCCTTTAATATTTTTTATGGTGTTCCCATAAGATTATAAACTCTTTAATATTTTTTTTGTATTTTTTTTTTTTTTTGGTGATGAGAAGTTCCTAATTTTTGCTAAGCCCATCTTTTTCCTATTCCTTCTTCCATGGTTTTTTATACTTAAAAAGTGCTCGTTAGAAGGGACATATTCTAAAGCGCTTGTTCCGCCTACACACACTTCTCAGAGACCCTGCTCCAGCCTGAATCCTCATTAGCTGCAGCAAAATTCCCTTGTTATATGTGGCCACAGCTGGGTTAGCAGGGATGAGCACAAGACTAGCGGAAGGCTGACCCTTGGCTGGCGCATGACCTAGGCTATTGGAAACATTAGCCCCTTTTTGCCCGGGACAACCTCAGTTGAGTCCTAATCACAAATTGATCATGCTGTCACTCTCCAAAATGTTCTGTTCTACCTGAGAAATCATGAATCATTCTCTGTATTAGTGTTCCTAGGCTCAAAAAATTATGAGCTAAGTCATATGACCCCTTTCTAGAAATTCTAAACAGATGCTCACAGAGTTTATGCAGGCCATTTGCAGATACTTGAGCTACTAGGTATGTTGCCTGTAGAAGTCCACTAAATTATTTGGGAGTAGAACTACAAAGAAGCTGGTCTAGAGTGAGAGAAAAACAGCAGATTCAGCAAGTACCAGGGGGAAAATTTGTGTAACCATTCGAGGGAAAAAGGTAAGACACAGGTCCTGATTTTTTAGTTCTCAATTATTTACCTTGAGATGATAAACTATACTTCATTTCCTGTTCAGGTACATATGTGTAGATCTCCACAGTATAGCAGACCATAATGTTGCCTTTTTTATACACCCTACTTGGATTTTGCATCTGTATAAAAGTCTTTAGAAAAATATCCATCCTAATGGCAGATATTTTCTTTTAAAACTTTTATATGTTTTTTTTTTTTACTTTTAAAATACCTTCCTTAAACTCTGTAGAATTTGTTTTATCATATGAGGAAAGCTTCTATTTGATTGTTTCCATATATTTAGCCAATTTACTCAACATCCTCTACTGAATAATTATTTCTTCATTTATTTGTGACGATTCCTCTGTTACTTGAAGTTATTTATTGCTATTTTAGAGCCTCATATATTTTATCTCATTAATCCACATGTTGACTTTTTGCCAATGCCAAATTATAATTAAGGAAGGGCTGTGGTCTGTATTAATACTTGGTAGTGAAAATGTTTATACACTTTTTGTTCAAAAATTTCTGTGGTCCTCTTATTTATTGAGAATAATTTAGTCAAGTTAGCAAAAAATTCTTAGAATGTTTGCCTTAAATACATTAAACTTATAATTTGAAGAGACATTAATATTTTATAATATTGTTTTCCTGTGTAGTTATGTGGAATATTCTTCCTTTTGTTCAAACATTTAAAAAATCACTTGACAAGATTCCACAACCTTCTTCATAAGGGTTCTGTACATTTTTCTTTGAGGTATTCTAAATGATTTTATGTTTTCTATTGATGTTAAATATTTCACCATTATAGCCTCTAGTTTTTTGCTTGGATGTCAAAAGTTATTAATACTTGAGCATTTTTCTTATGCCCGTACAGCTTATTCAGCTATTTTATTAATTTAAGAGTTTTATAATTTATCGTTATGGCTTCCTTAGCTATATGATCATGTCATCTGCAAATTATGATAATTTATCCCTTTTTTAATAATTGTGCTTTATCAATTTTAATTCATTGATTGAAACTTGAAACAATATTAAGTAGTAATTGTGAGATGTTGATGGACATTCTTCTTTTGTTGATGATTTTGAGTTTAGTGCAACATTTCCCAGTATATATTTCATGGAACCATAGCCCATAAAAGGATTTCATAAATTTGGTAAACACTCTTTACTATATTACCCCTTCTTGAAACCAGCAGTTTGCCTCCTCTATCTCCTCAAAAATCTCCTTTAAATTGCATTTTACTAGTAAATAAGTTTGTATTTGAGTTCATGGGGCTTACATATTTATTGGGATGTGGTACAAAAATGAGCTGACACTTTTCTCAAAGGAAGCTAGGGTGAACTCACAGGGGCAAATCAGGAGGCCCCCATTTCATTGAGATGATACAATTGACAGTTTTCTAAACAGAAATTCGAGTGTGGAATGAGATACCATCTTCCCCTTCTTGCAGGAATACTCAGTCTTTCTGAATAACTCTTTCAGACAGCTCCTCTCACATGGCAGAGGGCACTTCCAAGGAATCCAGGCAAGCACAGCCCTTTCCCATAGGCCAACAAGCCAGGACCAAGATCTGTCTGTCGATGCAAGCTCTATTCTTTCCCTTATATAGCCTAGGGAAAGTTGAGGGGGACCTGGAATGATGGTATATGAATGTATACGATGAATGTATAGTGGTATTGTACCGGCACATTTTTAGGCTGCCTCTTAATGATCCAGAGAGCCAAGCCTTATCTGACCTCAATTTTTATAGCTCTTTAAAATGTGTGGTACTTTATTTCTCTTTGTCCTCAACTACAAGTTGTAATAGCCATTTCCTAGAAATAGAAAATGTTTACTGATCATTCATCAAATGTTTTCGAGGAACGCTGAAACTGTTACTGTGGATAGGAAAGTGGGTTTTGGTAAAGTAAAATATTTGACATTCAGTCCACAATTATTGGAAGAGGAAATCATAAAGATACTTCAGAAGCTGTAGGAGAACCTGCAGGGGTTTTGTAATTGGGGAGCTTTGCAAATAATCACCAGTTGATAACAAGGACTGGAACAAATGATCTTTTGAAATAGATTCCAACTCTAGGATTATGTGTTTGTGAAATAATGAGTGTAGACTACATACAATAATAATCCTACTTATTTTGCTGGCAATTAATTAATGCTTTTCAAAGAGTGACAAGTACTATAATGACTATGTGACATAAGAAAACTAGACCCAAGGATGACAAAGTCATAGTGATGTTATTGCTCCTTTAGTGCAGTTTGAAGAAAATGAGACAACTATAAAAATAACTTAATAAGTGATTGAAAGATAAATGCCATTTAGTTTAAGTGATAGATATAATTTGGTCTACTAATATTCCTCAGGAGTACACTTAGAACTATACTGATTCATTTATTTGTGTTTATTTAAAAAGGTTTTAAGGTAGCTGACAAAGATCCATAGAGTATAGGATGATTAAGTGAAAAAAATTAAAAAAAAATGATGTCAAAGGAAGATAAGAGTTTAAATAAGATGAATTCAGGATAGCATGGTATAGTGACCAAAAGGCAACTATAAAGTTCTTTTTGGGAAACAGTGAAAAGAGAGAGAGATCATTAGGTAAATGATTTAGAGGATCCATAATTTATATTAAAAAAATGATCTTATGGGATGCAAAAATTATATCTGATATTGTGAACTGATGTTCATAGATGTTCATAGAGAGGACACTTTTTATTGTAAAGAACAGAGTATCAGATGATGTCATTAGAGTAAACAAAATAAAGAATTTTATAAGACTATTCCAAATTGTGATTTCTTTTTTAAGCTAATCTAAGTTACATTCAAATAATACTCAATCTCTTTTCATGCAGTGCAGGTACCTTATGACAGTATTCCTGGCTCTGCCCTCTTGAATCTTCACTTTGTTTCTATTCTCTTGATTTGGAATTTAAGTTCTCTTTATTTTAAAAAGGTATGCATCTTGTGGTTTGTTTAGCTGCAATCTGCTGTTATCATATTGAAACTCTGTTGGTATAGAATCTACACTGCTTAGCCGAGCATGGTGGCACGTGCCTGTAGTCCCAGCTACCTGGGAGGCTGAGGTAGGAGGATCCCTTGAGCCCAGGAGTTCGAGGTTGCTGTGAGCTAGGCTGACTCCATGGCACTCTAGCCCAGGCAACAGAGTGAGACTCCGTCTCAAAAAAAAAGAAAAAAAAAATTAGAATCTATGCTGTGATTGGATAGGTGGAGGGGAGCATTATATGTTATGATTAAATCTTGGTCTTTTACGGGCCTTTGTCTCTGAGCTGTGACCTTCACAAGGTTTCTCCAGGAGTATAGTTTCCCCCACCCTTTAGTTCGGAGAGGAAGGATGAGGGTATGGAATGGGAGGAATGTCCTTTCTCCAGTTGGGATAAGGCTCTGGTAAAGTCCTTTCCCTTGACAAGGAAGCTATTCTTATGAAGAACTCTCTGCTCATTTCACAATGATTACTCTTCTCTTTCTGCCTAAACCACCAGGGAATCTTGCTTGGACTTGTACCATGATAGCTTGATGAAGTTCCTGGAAAGAAAATTCCTGTGTATGGCCCCCGTCTTTTAAGAGTGCAACCCCCAGGAGTTTCTCACTGTTGCGATAGTCCACACTCAGCCTTCAGAAATTTGTCAAAATTACCATTTAAGCATTTCTACAGTTTATGTCAGTGGCTTCTGCTCCAAATAAGCAGATCTCAGGTGTGGTTCGCTGTTTTCACCTGTCTCTCCAGATTACTGTGTGGCAGTTTGCTTTGAGTTCTCTGGTGTGCCCAAGGAAAGTAATTGATTTTCAGTTTGTTTAGCTTTTTCTTATTATAATCATGGAAATGATGACTTCTAAGCTTTTACATGTTGGGGCTGAAACTGCAAGTCACCTAGCCTTGATTTTTGTTTGTTTTATTTTAATATTTAAATTGACAAATAAAAATTGTATATATTCAAGGCACACAGCATGATTTGATTCATGTATACATTGTGTAATGATTACCACAATGAAATTAATTAACGCATCTATCATCCATAGTTACCACCGTGTTTGTGTATGTGTGTGTGTGTTTGGTGCAGACACTTAATATCTGCTCTCTGACGACATTTCAAGTAAACAAAGTATTACTAACTTTTTTTGTTGTACAAGATCCACTTTTTATATTCTATCTTTACCTTACTGGCTTTAAGGGGGCACTCTTCTTCAGTGATAGGGTCCAGCTGTGGAAATAAGACCACTTATATTCTTCCTTACTGGAAACTGCTGAAAGTTTGAAAAGGGAGTTTTCAGAATACTTGAGGATAACACAGGGAAATTATTATCACAGAAAGAATATTATATACAGAATACAGATTACCTCATTTAAGCTTGGGGTTAGTCAAGCTGACCTCTTTTTCTTTGCTTCTCTGTGGCAAAGGTTATATTTCCTTTCACTTCCTGGATTCCAGTCTAATATTTTTACATTCACTAAAGTTCAAAGACACACACACACACCCTCCCGAGAAAGTTCTAACTGACAGCTCATCTTTTCACGTGATGGTTCCCTTCAAAGAGCAATTCACCCTCTTACCTTGTCTTGCAACCTTATATCAAGATCTCAACAGCTCGACCCTTCCCAAAGGGTAACAATCCATCTTAAAGTAGCAGAAAATTAGGAAGGAATAGATTGATATGCCTGCTGCATATTAGATACCCAGTAAGCATTTGTTTAATCAATGAATGACTCTAAGTCTGGAAATTTGAAGCAGATAACAAATTGGCTTTAAATGTTTTCTGATAATATCAATCTTCCAGAACACAGGGGGAAAAACTGGAGGAAAAAACAGTCTAAGGAAATGGTTGTTGCAATCACTTGCCTTTACCATAAAAAGGAATGCAGATACTTTTGGACATTTGGAATCAAAGATGAAATTAAGGCTTTTTTTTTTTTTTTTTAAACAATCATAGCAGCCTAACTAGCATGTTTGCCAGCACCCCCCCACACTTTTTGACCCCCTCCAGTTTGTCTTCCACAGTGCACTTTGAATGAATTTTCCAAAATATGAATTTGATTATATAATTTTCCTGCCAAAAAATCTTTGAATTCCTAATACTTAAAACTGACTACGTATACTTATTTAGAATAGAAATCCAATCTATTATCTTGCCTCCAATATTTTTTTCTTGCTGCATCTCTAGCTATTCTTCCTTAAATTATGTGTCCTTCAATCAGAAGTCTTACCATTTCCAACATAAACGATTCATTTCATATTTTGCTTGTTGAACTTCTCTTAAAACTCAGCTTACTTCCTATGTAGACCATTGAAGAGTCCCTTCCTTTTTGACGTTTCAGTTGCACTATGGTGTCACTATTTTATTATTTAACATTTTATGGTAGAAAAATTTATAAATTTTTACTGTTTCCAATGATTTTCTCAACTATGTGTACAAATAAAACCTAACCTGGTGGATCTTTGTGAGGATTACGTGAATCAATCCTTAGAGGAATGTTGGACACAAAAGTACATGGCAACGTTTGTTATGGTCATGACCATGAGGATCATGATGGTGGTGATGGTGATGATGATGATGATAATGATATGCAGAATTGGGTGTATTGAGTTGTTCTGACTCACAAATAGTAGGGACATAGGAGGATGGTGGTGGGAATCTAGGAGAGAGAAGACAAAAGTTAATGAAGCTGGGGAGAGTAGAAACATACTGTTGGTACTGTAGGGAAGAATGAGTTTAAGAAAACAGATACATCCGGTTAAGATTTTTAAATATTTTGCTAGTAATTCTGTGGTGGAACCTCCCATTATCCCCATACTCCACATAAGATCTCCAAATGTGCTTTTTGAAAAACACTTTTGGTTTCATAGGATTCCTTCTGGGCTGTGAAAAGAGGTACTAAGTTCTGCTTCAGTGTCGCATGGGGACACAAATGCCATTTACACGTGCAGACTGCTGCAGACCGTCTCCCATTTGCACCGTAAATAACACTTGTCACTCCCCCTTTCACTGCCTAAAAGAGAAAAGTCGTAAGGGCGACAAGGATGTTAGTGTTTGTCTCTGAACTCCCAAAAGTGAAGCCACTAGAATCCCAACACTTTCTTTTCCTTTTCTTTCCACTCCTAAAAAAAATTCCTTAAACGTCACCTGTGGGTACTCCTGAGTGGTGTTCTTAGCCACGTCCATTCACTGATAGTCAACAATGACAATGGGTGCTTCTTGCTCTTTTCTTTTCCTCTCAGTAACCTCTTGCCATAACCACTCCATGCCCCCAATAAAACAGGCTTGTTCCATCAATTTCTGATACCTCTTGTGTTACAACTCGTTTTCAACTTCCTTTTTCTGCCTCAGGCACTTTCATTTGAAACTTGGGATTTTTTTTTTTTTTTTAAGACTGATCAGAGAACAATAAAAATAATACATCTTGTTATGCAGCCTAAACATCCCTCCCCCGGGGACTAAGTACCCAGAGTACAGCCCTTGAGGATTGATCTGCATTTATCTGGAGGGCGCACTTCCCAGGAGGTAAAGACAGCTTTTGCTCCTTATTTGTGTTTGAGAGTTTAAGTCCTAAGGTCATCTATCCATTTCAACAAGTCTTATCCATGTTTCTCCCAGGAGGGCTCTAAGAGTCAGCTAAACCAAATCAACCTGTTATGAGGAACTTGCATTCCATGCTGGGTTCCTTCTTTTGAATCCTTTTACTAGAATTGGCCTGTGAGGGAAACTTGATTTCAGTTTATGCCAAGCTCAGTGGCGGTGGACAAGAGCTGCTCTCTGCTCCATTCCTTATCCCTGTGAGTGTCAATGAGCAGGGAAAGCTAATGGCACATTTGACGTTTTAAAAGTTATCTCTTTATATGCATTTATTAAACCATTAACACTAATGTGCCATCGAAGTAGTCTCGTATGAAGATTTTTAAAATTCTGAGTTTTTCCTCACAAGGGAGATATCTAAGATGTGCTTTCTGAAATTGACATGACCTAATTTAAGAGTATTTTAAAGCAGCAAGTTAAGTAACCTGGTCTGAAATAATTGGCCAAAAGGCCAATTTCAGTTTAGTACACCTTATTTATAATTTGAATCTTGTTCATGTCCTCGAAACAATATCAGCTTATATTAATAAAAGTTGTTTGAAGTTAGCTTATATTAAAGTGATACAAACAGAACAATTATAATAAATAAGTAAATCAGAGAAGGAGGAGACAGAGAAGCAGATGTCTGGGATGAGTTTGTCTCAGCAAAAGAGGTGTATTAACAAATTGGGATCACATCTGACATCTCTTGAATGGTTTCTATGTGCCAGGCCCTGTTATAAGGGTCTTTTAACACACACACACTCCTTTTACTTTCATAGTTGCCGTATGAGGCAGGTACTGTTGACACCCACAATTTACAGATGAGGAAACTAAGGCAGAGGAAAGTGAAATAACTTCCCCAAGATAACATAGTACACGAGAGACATGGAATCTGAACTCGGGCAACCTGATTCCAGAGTTTATGCTCTTAACCACATTGGATCTTCTATTCAATAAGAGTCCACCAATAGGTAAAAATTTTTCCTTGACCTGATTCTAAGACAAACTTATTTAGTGTAGTCTTAGACTGGATAATGTAATGGAAAAATGGAAATAAAAAAAAAAAACCTTGATTCTGTTTTTTCAAAAGAAACGATACATTTTCCACATGCAACTTCTTGTGTTACTCCCCTAAAGTTAGGGAGAGAGCATTAATCTGTAACTTAGAGGCATAGGCACTTTTTTTTGAGATGTTGTAATATAGGGTTAGGTTTTAAAGGTATTGGGAGATATTTCAGTTAACATCTTAGAATGTCTTGCTCATATATTAGACATTTTAAGAAAAATTTTGGAAATGGCTGCTTGAAGTCAATGTATAGTAGGCTTAATTAGCCAATGTTTTAAAACATGTAATGCATATTATCGATTAAAGAAAAAGTCCTATACCGTAGAAGTCAAAGTGCTGGTCTACAGGATGGTGTCCTCATCTAGATGAGCACAGAGTCATGGGGTAGGGATAGCTTCCTCT
>NW_012150952.1:4178878-4187382 GCF_000956105.1 Propithecus coquereli
GCTGTTATTTTTTTTTTCTGGTATATATGATCCTGGTTAAATCTACTAAATCCCCCTAAGAGATATTGCGGTAATTTTCAAAATAACTGTATTGCGACAAATCAACACCTAGCCCAGTTCTCCTCCAGAGCATCTACGTGCTTCCAAGGATTTTAAGAAAAGATTTTCCATTGTTGGTAAATAAGCAAGTAAAATTTTGCTATACATTGCAGTCCCTATCCAGATATTGTATTTTAAAACTAAAAATACAATGTAAATGTTTATTATTAATTAAGAGGGAGCCATACATCTAATGCTTGCTAAATAGTGACATTGGGTGTGGTGCTCTTGAAGTCCCCGGGGGACAGAATCAAATGGAACAAAAACTCTGCCTGCAAGGAGCCTGGGCTCTACTAGAATACAGAAGGACCACACAGAAATGACCAATTTAATAACATGATTTCAGGCACTTATAATGGTGGGAAAGAAAATAAAATAGGTTTAAGAGTGAAGGGGTAGCCAGGTGGTTATTTCTGATCTATGGGGACTAAGAGGCAGTTCTCAAAATTACCTATGGGCTGCTTTCTCATAGAACATCTTTAGGTTCATGGTTCAGCCCTGAGAACAATTTTCCCATTGAAAATGTAACATGGTGATTACATCCCTAGAACAGCTCATAAAAGACTTTAAGTCAGAAAACATAACAAAACAAAGAAGTGTTTGAATTCTGGCTGTGGCACTTACCAGAACTCTGCTTTAGACCCATCCCTTGACCTCTCTAGACTCTCTCTTCACCTGCAATATCATGATCATAACATAATTTGCAAGGTTATTGAGAACATTAAAGATAACTTATGAAAGGGGCTAAGTAAAGTGCCTGGCATACAGTAGTAGTAGATAGCCATTATATAACCTATGATATAATCTTCTAGATCAGAGGTTGACAAACATTTTCTGTAAAGGGCCAGATACTATTTTTGGGTTTGTGGACCATATAATCTGTTACAACTATTCAATTCTGCTGCTATAGTGTGAAAACAATTATCAACAAGAAGTAATGTGTGAGTGTGGTTGTGCTCCAATAAAACTTTATTTACAAAAATAGTAAGCAGACCAGATTTGGTCCACTGGACTTAATTTGATGATCTCTGTCCTAGAATATATGTATCGTTGTAACTATTGATAAAAGTATCAGTAATTGGAGTGTATTATAACTGAACCCAATCACAAAATGTAGCAGTAATTGTGCAATAGAAAGCATTCAGTGATCTTTTTCAGTGTGCCCAAAATACGTCTCTACCTTGTTGGAGAGATAGGGACACTCCCAACCACCCAGTCTTTTCTTGTTATAAACAAGAAGTAGTTTACTGTTTACTCTGCTCTAACAACTACCCTGTTGTTAGAGCAGAGCTACTAAGGGATAGGATGGAGTCTCCAGGGAGAGAGATGTGTGATTTAATTGTGGGGAAATTAGGAGCCATGGAGCTCAGAGCTTCTCTGTGACATAACTTTCTAGCAACATTTCTCAATCCTGAGCTCTTAGGCTGCCACTTTATTTTCCCTCAAACATGCCCACTGACTGGCTCATCTCTTAGCTTTCTCTGGTCTAGCTTGTATCAGAATCACCCAGGAGAGCTTGCTAAAATTGTGGATTGCTGTGCCTAAGCCCCCCTTGTGCCGCCCCCTTTCTTATACCACCCTAGGTCCTTCAGCTGACACTCTGAGAAATACTGCTTTAGGGTGAGGAACTGTTTGGCATCAGAGGCACGTGAATTGACGTACAGCAGGGGCTCTTTCTCTCCCCTCACCAGGCATTTCTGCCACCATGGAGACACCTCTCACTTCCCTAGTCAGTTGGGCATCCAGGAAAGCACACTGGGGAACTGAGGGTGACAAGAGGGAGTCGAGAGGAAAGAGAAGTGGAAGCACACGGAAAAAGCACGTGGCCTGGTGGGCTACCTTACCTGAGGTTGACCTCGAAGCTAGGCCCAGACCACAGAGACTGGCTCAGTGTTAGGTCTACCTATTCTTTGTGGCTGGAGAAATGCGGGTGTCATGAGAGAAATCTTAAATATTATCGCAATTAACATATGCATACATCACACACTTCTCTCCTGTCCCCTTCTCCCCACCAAAAGAAAATAATTAAAATATTAGTCAAAATGAATTCAGCTGACACTCTCTGAGAAATATTGCTCTAGGATAAAGAATTGTTTTGGATCAGAGAGATACAGAATGGCATAAAAATGGCATAATTTTTAGAATTAGAGAATAAAACTAGGAATTTGGCATGTGTATTTGTGTTCGTATGGAGTTCGTTTTATTTTCTGATCATAAGGTAAGGCTCTGTGTAAACCTTAGGATTCCTCACTGACGGTCAACAAATCGTTAGGAAGGCCGGATAGCCGGTAGATAAGATTCTGCCACTTTTTAGCCAAATAATATCGGAAAAGCTAATGTTGCCTTTCCGTGCTTTAGGTTTCTCATGTGTAAAATGAAGATAACGCTACCTCCCTCATACACATGATAAAAGGTGTAAGAAGTTATACCTCCTCAAATAGAATTGCCTCGCAGTAGTGCTCAGGAATGGACTGGGGCATCATCCTCTTATCTGGTTCTCCTCTGATGCTGCAGAAAAAATGTCGTAAATCCTGCACAGTCTCTATTTTTTTCAGTAACAAAAGTAACAAGAGGTAGTTATGTCATTGTCTTTGGTGGGAGCTCCTTATAGAAATATGGAATTCATCATATAGGTGTTTCAACGGAGTGGCAAAATCATGGGCTCTGTGGCTAGACAGCAGCAGCTCAAATCACATCTCTGCCACCGCCTAGCCTGCCACCTTGGACAAGTTGCTAAGCTGTTGGTGCCTCGGTTTCCTCATGGACAAAAAAGAATTAGAAGGCAACAATCCACATGGGGTTTAAATGTTAATGGAAACTTTGCCATGATGCTGTTTTTTCAAATATCTCTTTATCAAATTGCTAATGATTGTGTCCAAAATGGAGTGAGCAAATAGATTGAAAATTAGATATGACTCAGGTTTTAAAATAAGTCTTAGGACCCTGTTGTTTTTAGTGTATGTGGTGTCCCAACAGGAACCTCGGGTAAGCAGCCTTTGGAACATCTATGAGTATGACTCTACTGCCTAGAAGTGCAAAGTAGGACCGAGAAGTATGTTTCCCATCAAATACTGGGAGAAGCTCTTGTGATTTTAGCCTTCACTTGGTTATACTGTTCTGGGGAGAGAACTGTTTTTATTTTCTAAAATTAAACAACATTGCTGAGGGCTTCAAATGGAAATACAAAATTAAGTAGCATTCTGGGATTTTGTATTTATACAGTATGTGCCTCAAATCTTCCATTTTCATATTTTCTGCCACATTTATATTTGAGAAAGAGCTTATTCTCATTTTACACATGGACAAACGGATCTGGCCCAGTGGCTGCCGGCATAGGGCCTGGTGCCAAAATATTCAGCGGTGACTTACAGGTCCTTCGTAAATGTATATTTCTTTTCTAACTAAATTTCCCACCTCTGACTCCAGAGCAGCATGTTATTCTGCAGGTTAGAGGCATTTAATACATTCTGGTTGAATGGACTTCCTAATGAATTTTTATTATGAAAAAGACAAACTAAAACTAAAATATAAATAAAAAACACCACCACCAAAACACCTACAGGCAAAGAAGGAAAGAAAGCCAAAAGATAGCCTGGTTTAAATGTCTCTTACATTATAAATGTGTCAAAAAATGGGTATCATAAACTAGTAGGAAAACAGATAATCTATGTTTGTGACATACAAAAGAAACAACCCTTAAAAATGCAATGCAAAATAATGCGGTGTTGTTGGAGAATACACAGGATTGAGAATTAAAAGGCTTCGATTCTTGTCTTGGCTAGAAAAATTAGAAGTCCCTAAACTCTGAGCTTCAGTTTTAGAAAGCAGTTATGATACCACGGTCTTTCCTGTAGCACAGATCAAACAAATCAGTGTATATGACAAGGCTTTCTAAACTATAAAGTTGTCAAAATTGTCCACTGAGACTTGTATTCTTAAACAAAAATACTTTGTGGTAGTAATTATTAATATGTACTATATTAGAAATATCTTCTCAGTTTCTTATATTCTGCTTAATATTCAGTGAGGTATTGAAAGGGACTGGAAGGGATGGTGAAGGGGGAGACACAAGACTGTAGAACAGACGTCTGCCAAGCTGAGCTGGACTTTCCATGGCAGCCATATCTGTCTGTCTATTGCAGATTCATTTCATACGTCGGCAGACTTGGCCTTGTCTGTCAAACACCAGAGGATGTTTAGATTAATGAGGAGAAAACCATTACTGGCTGCAAGGTCTGGTCACTGAACAAGGTGCCCCCGTACACAGGTTTTGCTTTATATGTGGACAAATCCCCAATTCACAAAGGTCTTTTTCATTTCCAGCTACTTCTCCTTACCCTCCAGGCTCAGCTCCACCCAGTCTAGACAAAGGGTCAGGAAAATGGCCCCACTGTGGCTAAGAAACTCTGCAGCCACTACCCTGGGACCCAAGAGCAGGTGAAGGGTGAACTGCTCTGAGTCCTAAGCCTGAAGGTTCAAAAAAAGAAAACCCAATCTGGTCTGTCCATAAATGTAGAGGGAGAGAAAATATTCTTAGCCTGTAAGTGGTTTGGGGAAGAAGGACATACCAATTAAGTCCCATGGCGGGGGAATTCTGTGAGAAAGAAATCCTATACAAATATGACCTTGAAGGCAAGGCATCAGTTGAAAATATGATTTCCTATTAATTCTAAGATCTTATGTGGAAATCTGAATTTGACCTTTGGCACTGGCAGTATCTGCAGCCAAGCTGCATACTAATGAAGAGAAATAGAATAATTGCTTCAGGAGTGGCACAAGCACACCATTGAATTCCTGCTAGTCTAAGGTCCCGCACTATTCTGCTCTCTGCAAGGATGCACAGAGTACAAGTGGTACATAGGTGTCACATTGTCACATATTCCAAAGGAAACACAGCCTGTAAAGAATGGTCATTTTGCCAGTAAAACAAAACAAAAGCCCAACATGAATGCTATAGTGTGAGGTTGCAGTTTCATTGCCAGACAAGCCCTTCTCCAATGCCATTAGAGAAACTCGAAGATATTTCTTTCCAGTCTTCAGAGGAGCACCACTTTCCCTTGGCCTGGCATAGTGTAGACGGCATCCATCCTGCAGTTCTTTTTTTTTTTCCTACCTTTTGGCTACTGTGAATAACGTTTTCATTTCTCTTGGTTATACAGTTGGAATGGAGTGGAATCCTGAGTCATATGGGAAGTTTGTGTTTAACTTTTTAAGAAACTGCCAAATTGTTTTCCAGAGTGGGCTACATCTTTTTACAATCTTACCAGCTACATATGAGGGTTCTAATTTCCCTATATCCTTTACAACACTTGCAAAAGCCCCCCCACCACCAAACTCAAATTCTTACACATATAATTGTTCTAAATATAGCCAAAATAAGATATTTTTAGCCATTTAGAGCCTGCTGGCTTTACATACCCCATGAAACTGCACCCAAATCTGTTAGCAGTAGATAAGACAAACTGTGGGCTACAGAAGCCCCTGAACCGCTGCTGCCCCTCAGAGCTCTCTGACCCAGGGACTCCCCACTGGCTGCTGGGCTGACATCTCCTAGACCTGCCAGCTGCCTCTCAGATTCAGCCTTGACCTCTTCCCCTTCTGAGAGTAGTCCTGCTCCAAACCTTTCTTCCCACACACTTCTGTCACATGGCTACCCCAGCCAATCTTGTGTGTTCCTGTCACCTTGTGGTCATAGCTTTTAGTCTCATCAGCCCAGAAATCCCTTACCTCACTATACCCCACTGAATAGTTTTGGCATCCTTGTTGAAAATAAATTGACCATATATCCCAGGGTTTATTTCTGAAATCTCTGTTCTATTCCATTAGTCCATATGTCTATCCTATGCCAGTACCAGACTGTTTTGATTACTGTAGCTTTGTAGTAAGTTTTGTAATTGTGAAGTGTGAGTCTTCCATCCTGCAGTTCTGAAGTGGATAGAAAATGTGTGCAAAAATAGACTTCTGTTTTTAGGAACTATTTAAGAAAGACTTCTTATAATTAAAGATTTGCCATAGGGTGACATTGTTATAATTTAGTGTTGTCAAATGAGGTGAAAACTTGTTTCCCTGTTCTCATAGTTTATTTGAGCAAGCAAAGCAGTTATTGGAGAAAAAATATTTTATTGGGAGATACTTTATTTTAAATGTAGTCTTGGTTTTATTTTACTTTTATGAACTCTTCCCTGTCTGCCTTCTTCCTTACATTTTTTGCTGTTAGTTGCATATAAAGATGCCATGTTGCTTCCTTAACTTTTATTCATATTTAAGGTGCATGATCTTTTTTAACTTACTATTTGTCCCTACGTAGTATGATTAAACTCTCCTGGACATTTTTTTCCCCTATTTGAAACAGATGCCTCTCTTGTGCAGACTAGCAGCTAGAGGGTTGGGTATTTGAGTTCTATCACCTTTTATTTTGCTTGAGTACACAGAGAGCTGGATCTTGGGAGGTATCACAACCATTGAGACTGGGACACCAATCTCTTACCATTTTCTTCTTCCATGTTATTGTTAGTCCAGTTTCAAAACTCACTCCACTTAGGCAGCACTGTGTGTGATCTGTATTTGGGGACGGGGAATTAGTCTTCAGATTTCTAAATTCCTCAACCTTTTGGTGAACCCTTAGAAACTTCACTTTTAACAGAGACAATAAGACCTAAGTACTTATTTCTCCTAATCCCTTAGCTTTTTTCCCCCAGGAACTTTGTTGCCCTCCCAGTCACAAGAGAAAATAAAATAAGCAGAGCTCCTGCATTTTGGGCCCTATGTTTTTATTGAGAAGCAGGAAGGTGGGTCATGGTAGAAGAGAGGAGAACAAGGACAAGCGAGGAAGACGAGGGGCTGGCTACAATCCCTGTTTATCTTTGGAGAAAATCTGTCTGGTGTATCACCATCTTCCTGCCACTAAAGAACACCTAAAACTCCTGACAGTGTTTCTACTTCTTGAGACCCATTGTGAGGGCAGGAAGGCACTTGGATTCTTCTCCTTATTTTCTCAGAAGGTGCACCCATTCCTCATTCTCTCTTCTTCCAAACTAGGGAATTAATAGCAAGGATTTTTGACATTCCTTTCTACTCATCTTTCTTTCCCTTGTTCTGTTTCCTGAGAAAGAAGTCATATTGATTTGTGAGATTTTCTGACTTTTCCTTGGTTATAGGAAAGCCCCTTCCTTGCTGGTTAGTATGCTGCTCATGCCATAACTTTTGTTTTGTTTTGTTTTTGTATTTTACTTGTGAAGGTTTTACTCTTGGTGATGGAAGGGAGGTTCTATGATCCAGCATCATGTCATCTTGCTCCAGGTGTTTCTGCTCAGATGCATCATGAAAATAGCCAACAGAAGAACCAACCCACATTCACCACTCCCCTCTTTAAAATGCCTCAGTGCTTCTTCATCCTCTACAGGATACAGCCAGGTGTCCAAGCTTGGCGTGTAAGACCCTGCACCATCTGGTTCCTTTGTTCCTCTCCAGAAGAGTGTTTTTATCCTTAAACTCTACCCTTCAGCAATAGTAAACTGGTTGCGTGACTTGTGTGCACCTTGTTATTCCATGCCTCCTCTGTACCTTTCATTTTGTTGTCCCCTGTGGTTGACATATTCTTCATTGACATATTTTTCCCTTCTCCTATCCTCTCAAAAGGTACTCAAAAATTTTGCCAGGTATTCCACATGGCTCCGGCGTTTGTGACCAACTATCCCCTCTTCCACTGCTCTATACTCCCAAGACTGGGTCTGTGACCTCCTCTGATCTCTCTGGCCCATTTTTGTCATTGGATGCTGAATTGTTGTACTTTATCCTTTTATACCGCTCATACTTCTGTCCCTCGCCTCCACTAGACGTTCACTCATTGAAGCAGGAATACAGTAGTTTTTCTGTATCAGTGCACAATGCCCAGCACATAGTAGGTAAGGAATACATAATGGTGAAATGAATAAAAATTGAAATGAGTTAATTGACTTACTTAGCTGCATGAAGTTTGATTCAGGGCAGGCCTCAAATCTTTTCACCATCAAAAGAACTAAGAACAAATAATCTATTGTGGAATCTCTGGCCACTAGGACTACCACTGTGATAGAGTGCCTTCAATAAGTGGAAGACAGTTCTCATGGGAAGCCTGATCAAATCCACTCCCCAATAAGCAGGTAACATGATGAATCAAAACTTTCAAGGGAAAAAGCTGGTGCCAATCCCACACCTTTAATATTAGCATTTGGTCTCCATGGTCTATGCTTTCATTGTGTTTTTTTCTGTCATAGCATTAAACATGGTCCAGACAATTATTTAACATCTTCAATCTTCTCTTCTTTCAGCTCATAGCCTTTGAAAGGAAAAAAAAGAAAACATACTAAATGAGGGGAAATAGAATTTTCAATATGGAAATAAAAATGTAGCAAAGAAATGAGACA
>NW_012150952.1:4191267-4192685 GCF_000956105.1 Propithecus coquereli
ATGAAATGAAAACAATAACACCTTGCTGAAACTTACCTTCTCTGCTCCATTTGCTTCATAATCATTATTAGGGATGTTTTAATTAAATGCTAAATTCAAGCCCGAAGGTTAATTCGTGAAATAAAAATTATGTCTGAGCCTTCAAATATTATCACAAAAAAACAAAGTTTTTTAAACTTAAAACAGGCATGTGCTTCTCCCAAGATACTAAATAAGGATGAAAAAAGCCAGGTTACTCCTGAGAAAACAAAAAAATAACAAAAACATTCTTAAATGATATTTAAGTAATCAAATGAAGTAGCCTTAGCTTGCTAAATTTTTTTACCCCTTCTTTGGAATAAAAATTCTTTGAGTGAATGTTGAGACCCTGGAAGACCTTAGAATGTTTTTGAGAAATAAGTTTAGAGTGTCAATTGTGCTAAGTAAGTGGGTACAAAATAGCATCTCAGATTTTAAAAGCAAACTGCTAAAAATTAAGCATTCTTATCATTCAGAAAGTTTATAAGGTTTTCACAATCATTGTTTTAACACAGAAATCTGTTTATTAAACCAAACAAAGCAGAGAAAATTATACCAGCCCTCAATTTTTGAATTTTCATTTAAATAAGCAAACTCTAAATCCACACCTTTAAAGATGTTTGTGCATCTATGTATTTCCAAAATACTCATATTTCAATAAGATTTTCACATTATATTCACCAACAGTATCACAAAAGTTTTTTTTGTTTTTGTTTACGTAACTGTAAGGAACAGTAATTCTAGAAACACTAGAAGAAAAAAGCATAGCAATGTCCACAGTTACAAGAAAAAGTGCACATTACTTGGTCACAATCACAGTCATTACTTAAAAACTATATGTAACAAGTAGATAAGAAATATCACTGATGCCTTAAACTCATTGTCAAAAACTGAATGACATAAATTTTACATAAAATAAGGCAAATTCAGGAATGCACAAAGAATCGGTAATCCAACAAAAGCCAAACAACAGAAAAAAAAATTGTACAAGGAGCATGAACTAAGTACTTCTCCCTAAATATTTTAAAAATAGGCTTGCCTCAGTGCACAAAGAAAACACCACTCATGTGTATCCAACACTATAAAATAAGAAAGAAGGGCAAAGTATGGGGAATGGGAGGAAACAGTTCATTGTAAGTTGCAGCTGCATCTGCTGAGAGTTTTTTACATTATTTTAGCTAGAACTGAACATTATACAAATCATATCATGAGATATAATCATCTTTTTTGAAACTATTTCTGAAAGAGAAATGAAAAGTACACACAAGAGTGCAAATTTTCAGATTGTCACTTGCAACCTCTTAACATTCAGTCATCTACATCCAGTTGCTGCTAGAGAGATGCCTGTAGACAGCAGTGGCAGAGAGCAACTCTAAGAAATCAAAGTGTGATTTTTTTTT
>NW_012150952.1:4192735-4195417 GCF_000956105.1 Propithecus coquereli
ACTAAGAAATCAATGTAGAGAAAAGGGTCCAGAGGTGTTTGTTTTATTTCCCTTGAAAGATTTAGCTGTACTTTTACCATGTTTGTTTATTACATTTAATTTCAATGAGAGTCAAGAAAATGCCATTAAAATAATTCCCAAAAGACCATATCCTTTATACCAGTGGTCCCCAACCTTTTTGGCACCAGGGACCAGTTTCAAGGAAGACAATTTTTCCACGGACTGAGGGTGGAGGTTTGGGGAGCAGGCAGAACTCAGGCAGTGATGGGACTAATGGGGAACAGCTGTAAATACAGACGTAGCTTCAGTGGGTTGCTACTCACCGCCTGCTGTGCAGTCTTGTTGCTAACAGCCCACCAACTGGTACCAGCCCCGACCCTGGGGGGTTGGGGATGGCAGCTTTATACAAAAGAAAAAGTGTAAGTGCAGCAGGTGACATTTATTTGTAAATGTTTGTGCTGCTGACTTAGGATCGTTCCTGTAAGTGAATGGACAAATACAACTGGGTACAAAGAGGCATTTAAAAGGAAAGAAATAGAAACTAAATTAAGATACTGCAGTGGGTAGAATAATGGCCTCCCAGAGATGGCCATGTCTTAATTATCGGAACCTTGAATGTATTTTGTTATATGTCAAATTAAGGAATTAAGTTTGCGATGAGATTAAGGTTGCTGATAAGCTGACCTTAATATAAGGAGATTATTTTGTATTAGCTAGGTGAGCCCAATGGACTCACAAGGATCCTTAAATGGTTTGGAAGAGGAAGAAGAGGTCAGAGTTACAGACAGATTTGAGCATATTATGTTCCTGGCTTTGTAGATGAAGGGGCTACCAGTCAAGGAATGCAGATGCCTTCTAGAAGCTGGAGTAGATAAGGAAATGAATTCTGCCTTAGAGCCTCCAGAGAGGAATGCAGTGCTGCCAACACCTTAATTGTAACCCAGAGAAACTTCCAACCTACAAGACTGCAATACATTTGTGTTATTTTGGTCATTTGTTACAGCAGCAATGGAAAACTAATACAGGTATATTCATACAATATAACATTATACAGTCATTAAAAATAAGAATGCCTCATGATGTAGAAAATATTTATGGTATATCATTAGGTTAGAAATACACCACATGTAGTAAAATCAAACAGAAAAATATGTGTATACGTTTTAGATAAAATGTGAAAGATATACTATAAAAGGTTCTTCAGGGTTCTCTATGGATTCTGAAATCTATTTTTTCCCTCTTTCTTCCATATTTCCCAGGTTTTCTTTTTTTTGTAATCAGAAAAAAATGTTCAATATGATTGATGTTAAGAACTGGAGGTAGATTGCTCTATTAATAGCATTTTATGTCCATTCAAAAAATTTTAAGAAAGGCGATGAGCTGTAATTACTTTACCAATGGTCTGCGTCTCAAACATGCTTTAAAAGATAAACAATATATTACTGTCTACTCACCTTTTTTTGGATTTTTTTTTCTATGAACTACATATTGAAACCTGGACCACATGAAATTAGAAAATATTTTGCCAAAGATCAATCTTTGAATGATAATTGCATTCATGGTGTCAGGATTGACAATAGCAGGATATCACCTATATAGTGTCTAGGACTAAAATCTCAGGTGAATGAACTTCCCTTCGTAAGTTCAACTGAATAATCCCTTTTATCTTTCCTTACAGGATTCAATACTGGAACTCATTGTTGTGAAATAGTCAATGCCTCTTCCTTTCGTGTTTTATGGATTTGATTTTTATCAGTGGTGGGTTTTTTTGTGGCTGTTTATATTTGTAGAGAACATAAAGGAAATTAAACCTATCGAGAGCAGGATAAAACTCTGTTTAGTAAGTCAAGTGCATTTTTAATAAATTATGATTTATTTACACAAATAAAACTACCGAACTTTAGTAGAAAAGCCTGGTTGCAAGACACAGTACAGAATGTAATTATTTAGTATCTGCCAAGCAGAAGACGGCAGCACAAATAGGGTGCGCTCCAGCATCAGGTGGGCCTGGGTTCAGACAATGGCTTCAGCTCTCACCATCTCTGTGCTTTTTGTCAGTTATTTCCCCTTTCTGAGGCTACTTTACAGAATGGAGAGTATGCCAATCTCCTGAGTTTATTGTGAGAAGTAAAGGAAGCAAAATGTATTTCCTTGTGTAAGTAATCAGTAAATGGTGGCATCATTATTTCTGAATGCCTTTTTTACTGAGTATTGTTATTTGAATTACACAATTTAAGAAGATTCCGTGACTGCTTGTGCTTATGTGCTCTGTGGTTATTTCAAGGCATTTTTTTAAGTGTGATAAAGTAATATGTATGTGACAAGAAACTGGTATTGTATGAAGAGTTAACTGGCAGAAGTGACAGAAAACTAACATAAACATAGAGATCAAATAGAAGTTTCTATCACCTCATTTGAACAAGAATATGAACATCCACTCAGTTTCGCCAGAATACTTTTATAAAGAGATGTGATCTCTCTATTCTGCTGTGACAGAGTAGGAAAAAAGGACCAGGGTGTTTTTCAGGTACAACTCATAAAGGAAAAGAAAAACAAAATAGTATTAATACTTCATTTTGCCCTTGATTTGCTTCTCTTGTCTGATTGCTCTGGCTAGGACTTCCAGCACTATGTTGAATAGAAGTGGTGATAGAGGGCAACCTTGTCTGGTTCCAGTTCTAA
>NW_012150952.1:4197938-4199265 GCF_000956105.1 Propithecus coquereli
TGAAAAAGTTACCAAAGTAAAAATGACAATTTTTGAATGAAAAACAAGTTTTCTTTTTATAAAAATTACATTTTTTTTAAAATACAAGATCCTTTTCAATGTTGTTATATCCTGGTAGCAACAAGAAATTTGGCTTTTTTTTTTTTTGCCAGAGACTTCAGCTTTCAGTCCAATGAGTTAGTAGCAAATTCCACTAATATTTCAGTTGGATCTTGAACTATTTTTTATACCACAAGCTTCTTCTGTTTTATCCTTGAATTAAGAATATACAGCCTTTTTCCCCCTGATATTTATGCTGACACACTAAAACAAAAAGCAATAGGCTGGACACATTAAAGTATCTCAAGTACTTCAGAGGTCAGAGTTCCTTTGAAGCACCTTAACACATCACTTTATGAATCAAGGACAATGTGGCATAATGGAAGTATTTCTCTTAAGAGACTTTGCAGTAAGACCAGAAGTATCTCTGCTGGGAAATCAAAATGTCATTAGTGGAAACTGCAAATTTAGACCTCAGTGAATGTGGTTGTCATTTGACTCAGTTCTGTTGTAAAATGAGATTTTCCAGTTCATCTGCAGAACGCAATAAAAATGCAGCTGATTCTCGATATCCTGCAACAAGCTGTCTCACAGCATTGATTTCAGTTGGACTCAGCTGGGGTCTGGAGTTTGAACTGCTGGAGGATCCTGAGCTGGTCGCCAACTGCCTCTTCATGCTGAGATCAGTGGGTCCTAGGGAAAAAATCATAACAAAATCAGACATGAATAATATTTTTTCTAGCACCTTGGATGTGAGCACTCAATGAATTACTGTTGAATTAATTCATGAAGTCTTTCATGAGAAGCTAGCGATATCTTCAATCAAATACATCTGCTCTCAGTAAGAATAAAGAGCACTGTGATGCTGAGTGGCTGGGGATTTCTCTCTGATGCCCTGGCCAGCCTCTGGCAATCACCTCTTACCATGGAAAGATGGTGACAACCTTCTTTGACCATGTGCTTTTTGGAAAATTCAATTTTAAGTCTGTCTTCCACATGTTGTAGCATAAAATGATGAGAATTACAAACATTTTTCATTTGCTGCATTCATTTACAGATATTTTAAACCCCACCAATACATAATTTTTAAAAAATCCTAGATTGTGATAATAATGACTCTAGAGTACACATTAGTCAATTTAGCAAGAAGGAATCTGAGGGACTTTAGTAACACGTTTAAAGTTTGACAACTTAAGTGGCACAATAAGAAGTTGACTTAGATATTTTTTCATTTCAAGCACGTTAGAATTTGCTTTAGAAGTATAATAAGTGATTAGTGTAAACAGTA
>NW_012150952.1:4208340-4213627 GCF_000956105.1 Propithecus coquereli
CAAGGAGAACTACAAAACACTGATGAAAGAAATCATAGATGACACAAGTAAATGGAAAAGCATTCCATGCTCACGGATTGGAAGAATCAATATTTTGTTAAAATGTGCAAACTTTCCAAAGTAATTAAAATACCAACATTATTTTTCACAGAATTAGAAAAAAAAAACCCTAAAATTCTTATGGAACCAAAAAATAACATGAATAGCCAAAGCAATCCTAAGCAAAGAGAAGACATATAGAGGCATTACATTACCTGAATTAAATTTATACTACTAGGCAATAGTAACTAAAATAGCATGGTAGTAGTATAAAAGTAGAGACACACAGCAATGGAACAGAATAGAGTACCCAGATATAAAGCCAAATACCTATAACCAACTGATCTTCAATAAAGCAGAGAAAAGCGTACACTGGGGAAAGTACACTATATTCAACAAATCATGCTGAGATAATTGGATAGTCTCATACAGAAGAATGAAACTGGATCCTTATCTCTCACCATATATGAAAATTAACTCAAAATGGATTAAAGACTTAAATGTAAGACCTGAAACCATAAAAATATTAGAAGAAAACCTAGGAAAAGCTATCCTCAACATTGGTCTAGGTAAAGAATTTATGGCTGAGTCACCAAAAGCAAATACAACAAAACCAAAAATAAATAAATGGGACTTAAACTAAAAAAGCTTCTGTATAGCAAAAGATACAATCAACAGAGTAAATAGACAAACTATGGAATGGGAGAAAATATTCACAAGCTATATGTCTGACAAAGGCCTGATAACCAGAATTAATAAGGAACTCAAATCAGCATCAAAAAAATAAAAAATAAGTAACCCCATTAAAAAAAATGGGCAAAAGACATGAAGAGACACTTTTCAAAAGAAGGTAGACAAAATGGTCAACAAATATGAAAAAGTGCTCAGCATCACGAACCATTAGGGGAATAAAAATTAAAACCACAATGAGATACTACCTTATCAAACAGTCAAAAAACAATAGATGTTGGCACAGCTGTGGTGAAAAGGGAACACTTGCTTATACAATGTTGGTGGGAATGTAAATTAGTACAACCTCTATGGAAAACGGTTTGGAGGTTTCTCAAGGAACTAAAAGTAGATCTACAATTCAATCCAGCAACTCCACTACTGGGGGGGGGTCTACCCAAGGAAAAGAAATCATTGTATAAAAAAGACACCTGCACCTGTATGTTTATCATAGCACAATTCACAATTGCAAACATATGGGACCAACCTAAGTGTCTACCATCAGCTGAGTGGATAAAGAAATATATTTCCATAATATATATACCATGGAATACTACTCAGCCATCAAAAAGAATCAAACGATGTCTTTTGCAGCAACTTGGATGAAACTGGAAGCCATTATTCTAAGTGAAGTAGCCCAGGGACAAAAAACCAAATATCTCATGTTCTCACTTATAAGTAAGAGCTAAGCGATGGGTATTCCTGGTCATTCAGAGTGACTTAATGAACACTGGAGACTCAGAAGGGAGTATGAGGGGTGCAAAATGAAAAATTACCTCTTGAGTATAATGTACACTACTAAGGTGATGGGTATATTAAAAAGCATAGACTTCTCCACTATGCAATACAACCATGTAACAAAAAACACTTGTACCCCCTAAATCTAATTGGGTTGGGTAGGGAACCCAAAAAATAAAAATATTCACAATGTGCAAGTTATTTAACTATTGACCACCCAAGCAGCCCTCCCTGATTGTCACTAGAATTCATTTGTGCCTCAGTGAGTCAATGTCATACCTGACTAGTTTGGCTTTATTAACCGAAACAATATGGTGTAATTGGAATTCATATCAATTATAAAGTAAAAATTCAAATTTTATACAGATGCTAAATTTAATGAATTCCAGGAAGTATTCTTGGAGACCTGCTCAAAGTCTCAGACAGGACCCCTGAGAAGTAAGATTTTGGAAAAGCTGGACCAGTTAATAAGAAAATGACCAAGGGTGATGACACAAAAGATGCTTCAAGAGCAAATAATTTTCATATCAATGGTTAAGACAAACATGCAGGAAACTTGATAAGCCACATTTATATAAGTACCTACATTTTTACCAAAGTGTTGCAGATCTACTTTATGATCATTCTGAAAGTTGAATAAGAAATGAAAAGATATTTCATGTTAACATACGATGTTAGAAAAATTAAACTCCACATACCAAAACCAACACTTAATTCATTTTTGGAGGTCTGGGCATATTTAAATTACAAATAAATTTTAGTTTAATGAAAATAGATATTCATAATTCTTCCTTTTATTTTTGTGGTCATATTTTAGTGTAAATTATTCTCAAATAGGGTCCCCTTAGGACAAAGGTTTTTTGTTGTTGTTGTTAGCAGGGTAAATTCTCTTTTTAAAGACTGTGGCAAACATTTTTATTAAAAATTATACTGAACGTAAGAATGCAAGGTCCATAAAGGCAGGTACCCACCGTGTCTTCTGGACCACATCATTCTAGGTAGCTGTGTTGGTGTCTAGCACAAAGTAAAGCTCAATGAGTATTTGTGTAATAAATGAATGCGAAGTACCAGATTCTTTCCGCAGCCAACACTCAAGAAATAGGAATTAAGTGATGTCATTAATAACACCCACTTATGGTTAAAAGAAAACTAGTTAGAGATAGAACACAATGGATTTAATGTAATTTATACAAATAAATTTACCTCTAATATATGGGAATATTATTATTGCCATGAAAGAGATCATCCAAAATTGTTAGAAAATAATTAGAATTGCTTGATTACAGTAATTTCCACATGAATTGTAGCTGAGAAAGGGAAAAATATTTGTTGTTCAAAGATAAATAATTATCTTTGCTTTACCACCAAATATTTCAATGAGCCTTGAGTTGGGCATAAAAATCAATCCTAGCTGCAGGCCGCCTTTTCCTACTTTCCCTTCTTTGTCTAGCATCTCCATTACCAAGTCATAGACTCTTAAGTGTTTGGATAACTGGCAATTAATTTAGTGATTGTAAGTAAGTAACATTTTTAGATTCATGCTTTAATACTGGGGTTTCCAAACTTTTTAAATAAGGACCAGGTAGCAAATGTTTTTGGCATTGCAGGCCAAGAGGCACAATCGAAGATATTATGAAAGTCCTTATACGAAAAGAGACTCTTTGTTGACAATATGCTATTATATCTAGAAAATCCCAAGGATTCAACCAAGAGACCTCTAGAATTGATAAATTAATTCAGTAAAGTCTCAGGATACAAAATTAATGCACACAAATCAGTGGCATTCATACATGCCAGTAACAGTCAAGTGGAAAATCAAATCAAAGATGCAACACCTTTCAAAGTAGCATCAAAGAAAATTGAATATTTAGGAATATATTTAATGAAGGAGGTAAGAGACATACATAGAAAGAACTATGAAACACTGAGAAAAGAAATTGTGGAACATCTAAACTGATGGCAATCCCTACCATGCTCATGGATTGGTAGAATAAATATTGTCAAAATATCCATACTAAAGTGATCTACAGAATTAACACAATCCCTATCAAAATATTACTATCAGGGGAGGACCCAAGATGGCGGACAAGAAAAGCTGCCAGTCAGAGTGTCTCTGCCAAAAAGACAGATTTCAGAAGAAAGTGAAAAAAATAAACTAGCAGAAAACCATAGATTGGATGAGGGTCGGAAAGAAGGGTGCCTGAAACTATAGGAGACTCCACGGGAAGACATTGTGGAGGAGAACCGGAAGGAGAAAGTTCCCCAAGAGGCTTGGAGACCAGCAATAAGGGTAGGGGAAGAGATAACTTTCCCCTCCCTAGCATCTAGGACTGTTGGTGGGCTCCTGAGCAGTTGGAGAGACCTGTCAACAGACGGCTGCGGCCAGTGAGTGGTGGCCTCTTGCGGACAGGGCACCAGGCTCCAAGCTCCTCCCTTGGGGCACCTCCCCACACATGCAGACTCGAGCCTATTGGCAGACGCCATATTACTCCATTCACTCCTTCCCCTTCCCTACCCATGGGTGCCCAGAGAGACAATTTAGCCATCACATGGAGGCATTTACAAGGAATGGGACCTTTCCTTTTGGGGCCCTACAGCAGACTGAGGGGTACTCAGACTGTGAACTCCCTACCCACCAGCCCTCCAAGGTGCTACTTGCCTGGTGACTCCAGGAGAGCGGAGCAAATCCCGAGGTGGAGTGAAATAGATCCAGCTTGGGTACCCCATAGGTGATTTGAGACCAGCACGCCTCCCCCTGGCAGGGTCAGGGATGGATCTCCAGTGCCCAGGGGACAGGCCTGCAGGCCAGACTCCATAAACTGAGGTCATGATTGCACTGGCCTAGGACACAGAGGGGATATCTGTGAAGGAGCCTACTGAGGAGTGTGTACCTTCAGAGGCAGATGAGCATGCCCAGGTGGCAACCCTCCTCCCAGGAGAGGGCCACCCAGCTCAGGCTACGATCCTGGGCAGGGAACCTCCTGGCCCATGACACATCCAGGAGAGATCCATTGGCCTGAGGTCCTGCCTGCTGGTGGAGGCCTGGGAGAAACCACCGAATAGGGGAGGGTGGAAAGGAGTGAGACCTGCTCCAGAGTGCTGGTCTCAGACAGCCCCCCCCCCACACACACAGACTTTTCAGCTGAGTGGAGCCATTTCAGCCCCTCCCAACAGCTTTGCACAGAAGCAAGGAATGGAATTTTGACCTATGCTAACAGCATTTTTGGAGCCTGAGGGCAGGCCTGCCCAACCCAGCTCTGCCCAGACTCACTCCCTGACCTACCCCCACTGAAGTGGAGAATAAGGACACACCTGGAAGTCCCAGGGCTCCACCCACCACCCAAGGCACAGGAGGGCCTCTCCAGAGAAATAAGAGCTGGCTGCAGGACCTAAAAACAGCACTGCAGCTCACTCCTCCCAGCAAGTGCCACCTACTGACAGGAAGGTCATTCTTCACACCCTTTTGCTGCATCTACTGACTCATAATAAAAGGTGTTGTCGAATCTCACCCACAAACACCACCTACTGGCTCAAAGACTAAATAGGGCATGTCATTATCCAAATGAAAATCTAATGGCAAGAAGGAACAACTGATCCAGATGAGAAGGAACCAGAGAAAGAACTCTGGAAGTATGAAGAATCAAAAGGAAAGCACACCCCCAAAGAGGAACAACAGCTCTCTAGCAATGGACATTAACCAAACTCAGAACACTAAAATGACAGAAGAAGAATTTTGAACATGGATTGTAAGAAAACTCAATGATATGCAAGAATAAATGGA
>NW_012150952.1:4217579-4220825 GCF_000956105.1 Propithecus coquereli
GGACAAGTTAGGATATTCAGATTCTATTCTGACAAAATTTCACAAACTAAAGATGGTTAAATTGATGAGAACAAATGAAATTTGAAGATAACAGTAGTTTTAGTAACACATAAAAGACTCAAATATTTTCCATAATGTACTTGCTAATAAATAAGTCAAGGAATAACCATATGCCTTATGTTTTAACAAACTTTGTAAATCTGTCCAAATACCCTCTTTTTGCTACACACATCTTAGCAAATTCCACTTCAGATTGTACTGAATTAGTTTTTCCTTAACTTTGAAAATGTTCTCAGCTATAGTTATTCCACACATACTATTCATAGAGGCTCATTCTTCAGTCACTCCAAACTAATAATTGACTCGAATAAACAGAATAGTATCAGTAACATCTCAAGTCTTCAAGAGGCAAGAAAAACTACTTGAAATCAGTTGCCTTGTTGTTTTTAATTGACTATTGATATTGTAAATATTTCAATTTCCTCAACTCTTCAAGCACTGTTCTTGCCATAATGCTAACAGTCTTAAACATATTTGTTTTCTCTGGACACGTTTCTTTGCATGTTACAGTCAAATGCAATTTAATAAACTTGCTCTCAGTAAATTAAGTGACTTTCCCTGGTTGACTAAGAAATGAGCCACATGCTAACTTACTTTGGTTGTAGGCTCATTTTCATGATCAGATGTTTAATAGTGGTATTTATAGATTATATTTTAGGTTTTTGCCAAATAGTAAAACAAAAAAAACAACTAGAAAACCTCAGCATCTGAGCTATATTAGCTAATGTATATAAAGCATCCAGCACAATGCCTGAATTATACCAGATACCCTATAAATGGTAATTCCCTTCACCCGATGATTGAATATTTATCAACAGGCTAAAGATATCTAAAATATCACACTAAATATACATTACTAGATTCAACATGCTAATGAGTTGCATTTATATTCACAAGTGTGATTGCACTATAATTTGCCTTTCTAATACTCTTCTTGATGATAGGATTATAGTAACATCATAAAATAAGCTGGGCTACTTGGCCCCCCTTATTTTTTTTCCTTATTTTGGTTTTGTTTGCCTAAAATAAAGACTATCTAGTCTTTGAAATTTCGGTGAATTGCATTTGTAAAACCCTCAGGGTCTGATTTTTTTAATGGGTAGATTTTTATAATACCAATTCAATTTATGTAATGGTTATAGGTTCATTTGGAATATCTTTTCCTTTTTGAGTCAATATTGGTCAATTATACTTTTGTAAAATGTGGTCTAATACCTCTAAATTATCAAGTATACTGGCACAAGGTATTAATGTGTTATAATTTTTACTTATTTTTCATTCTTATTATTTTATACTTCTCTGTCTTGATTTATCTTGACAAATTATGTTTTAAGCCCTTTCTTGAATTCTGCTTTTGATTTTGTTGGTCTTCTCTATTACTTCTTTATTTTCTATTTAATTCATTTCTTCCCTTATTCTGTTGTCTTTCCATTTTCTCTGTTCTGTTTCTAACTTCTTGAGTTAAATGATTAGCACATTAATTTTCTATTTTTTCCTAATGTGTGTGTCAAAATACTACTTTAGTTCCATTTCACAAATTTAACATATAATGTTTTCATCTTAATTATAAATATTTATGAACACAAGGCCATAAGTATATTAGTGGTTCTGTGGTTGTTGCCATTTGCTTAGGTGTTCAATATATCTGAAAGAATGTATATTATTAGACAGTTGGGGGATAGGTTCTAGATACACAGCCATTAGATTAAATTTTAATTATTTTTTCAAATCCATTTTTTTCCCTATCCATTGGTTTCTGAGAGAAGTATGTTAAAAGTCTATGGCTATAATTATTGATGTGTCAATTTCTCCATGTAATTTTCATTTATTAATTGTGAGGCTATGTTATTAGGGCACATAGTAGATAGACAATTGTTACTTCCTGATTAATGATTCCCTTCATCATTAGGTAATGAACCTTTAATGCCCCAAAGCATTAGAGATTAGGGACATTGAAGCCTTAAAGCCAATTACAGTGGTTTCTCAGTATCCTCAGCAGATGAGTTCTAGTGCATCCAAAATCCCCAGGATAGCAAAATCCATGGATACTTATGTCCCTCATATAAAATGACATAGTATTTCCACATAACCTGTGCATATCCTGTCATGAATTTTAAATCATCTCTAGATTACTTACAATGCCTAATATAGTATAAATGCTATATAGTTGTTATACTGTATTTTTAAATTTGTATTATTTTTTATTGTATTGTCATTTAAAAATTTTTTCCAGTATTTCTGATCTGCAGTTGATTGAATTTGCAGATGTGGAACCCACTGATACAGAGGGCTGGCTGCTTGACATACTTACTAGTAATACACACACACACACACACACACAAATTTTCTTTCAATATTTCTGAAAGATTATGCTTTGTGTGGGTCTCTTCTATCAGAATACAGCTACATTTGATTTATGCATCTACCTGAGAATCTGTTCTTTAACAAATAATGTATTACAACAAAATGAAACATCAGATGTAAATAAAACGCTTGGGATCTCTCCATCTTCAGGGAACTTTCCCTTTTATTAAAGAAAAGGCAGGATACCAGACTTTGGTGGTCACTATTTGTCTCCTCTAGAGTCTATATCAAACTGAAGCCATTTTCAACCCATGGAGGTCTAAACTGTAAGCCTAATATGATTCTGCTTTCAAGTACTGAACTCCTCTTGATGTCATTAAATTTACCTGTATCTATTTAATAAATACTGATTAATCAACATTAGGTTACCAAAGAACAGGATCTTTTTCTACAAAGTATGTAACAAGTTGCTGAGATACATATTCTACAGATAATTATGAAGGCACAAAAAGCAAGATGTGTATCACTGTCAAGGCCAAGCAGCTGTTTAAAGTATTATGAAAGGAAGAAAAGAGAAGCATATGGATTGCACTCCCCCAGCCATTCCCCCTAAAACTGTAAGTCTTCTTTCCAGCAAAACTAGGATCAGATATTGACAGCATTGACAGGTTAAATTACATCTCCATCATAATATATTCCCAGACTGATTTGAAGGCAGTTTTAACTGTTAACTTCAACACTTAATTTGAAGTTGAAGATGGTAATTTAGTGGAAGGCAGTAAATATCAGTCCCCCACACATTAAATGAAATTATTCATGATTGTACTGAGACAAATTTAACTGAGTCTTTAAATATTTAAAAACTCGGAATCTTCTGGAACT
>NW_012150952.1:4222170-4237479 GCF_000956105.1 Propithecus coquereli
TATTAGAGCACTGATAATAGTAAAAACCTACTAATTAATTTGGATTTGAACACAGGTTTTATCTCCAAATGATGAAATCTTATTTACTATCCAGATAGAAAGATGTGGCACACAACTGTAAGATAATTAAGACAAGCAAGTGGAAAACCTGGGTTGAAGTCTTAATGTAGAAATTTCTAAGCTATGTGAATTTAGACAAATCATTTACCCCAACTATGAATAACACTGTTTCCCTTGTATATTTGTTAGATTGTTGGAGCAGGAAAAATGAAATTAAATTGTGAATGTTAAATAGTTCAATAAATGTGAGGTCACACTATTAACTGGGATACTATCCTTCCTTAAGTTCTCGGCAATAATAAATTCAGGAATTATTTTGTGTTATAGTCCAAGGATTTCTTCAAGTTAAAGTGACTCACTGTATTACTGGAGTCCTCAAGAGAATAGAATCAACATATATATATATATTTTGTGTGTGTGTGTGTGTGTATATGTGTGTGTGTATATATATGCTGTGACCAATAGAATAGAATGGAAGTAATGTTGATCCAGTTTCTAAGCCCAGACCTTAAGTAACTGTCAGTCCCTTGACAGTTCTTTGTCACACCTCCTGTCAACCAGTGGGATCTATGTCCCCTACCTTTGGATCTGGCAGGAGGAGAGCAGTATGCTCTGACCAATAGAATACAGTGGAAGTAATGTTCAGCCCATATCTAAGCCCAGACCTTAAGAGAATGGCAGTCCTTTGGCCATTCTTTGACACCCCTCCTGTCAAGAGGTGTGATCTCTGTCCCCTATCCACCCGCTTCCTTTCCCTCTTTTCTTCCCCCTTCCCTCCCCCTGTATTACCTCCACTGTAATCTATTGTTCAGAATTCTATATTTTGAATTGCTATATGTTCACAATTGCTATATATTGTTCTGACCAATAGAATACAGTGGAAATAATGTTGAGCCGATTTCTAAGCCCAGACTCTAAGAGACTTGCAGTCCCTTGGCCATTCTTTGACACACGTCCTGTCAAATGGTGGGTTCTCTGTCTCCTACATTTGCATCAGGCGAAGGGATTACTTCCATTGGTCACAACAGCTTTGGTCTGTATTCCATTGGTCACAGCAGCTTTGGTCAGAGAATACAGAATGGAACTATATCCTGTGGGTCAGAGCTGCACTGACCTTCCCATCGCTTCCTCCCTTTCCTTTTCCTTCCTTTCCCTTCCCTTCCTTCCTCCCTCCTCCCTTCCCTTCCCTTGGCTGTTCTTTGACGCACCTCCTGTCAAGGGATGGTAACTCTGTCCCCTACCTTTGGATCTAGGGGGATTGCTTCCACTATAATTATCTCTGTCCCCTACATTTGGATCTTGAGGGTGGATTGCTTCCACTGTATTCTATTGGTCAGAGCATATATACACACACATACATATATGTGTTGCAAGAAGAGCTGAGGTTTCATTTTGAGTCCAAATGCAGGAAAAGACCAATGCCCCAGCTCAAACAGTCAGGCACAATAGTTCCCTCTTATCAACCTTTATTGTCCTACTCAGATCTTCAATTGTTTGATGCTCACTCACATTATGGAGGGCATCTGCTTTATTCAGTTTATTCATGCAACTGTTCATCTCATCCCTCACAGACATATTCAGAATGATGGTTGGCCAAACATCTGGGTACTCTGTAGCCAAGCTGACACTTAAAATTAATCATTACATTCATATATCGTATTCAATGTGATATCACTTCAATATCCCAAAGTACAGGTATTCTAAATCACTTTTAATGTTTTGAGGTAATTATCTAAGACATGTTCACTATAAGATAGATGTCCACTACAAAAATAAAGAGTTAATAGGAGTTGATTTTTGTTCTATATGCTTAATGACAATAAAAATTATTTTAAGGTCCTGAATTTTGAACCTGCATATACACATACACACTTATCCCACAGTGATTAAATTTGGTATATTATTCCACAGTGATTTTAAAGCTTAGGACAACGACAACCATAACCAAAACACTTATGGCTCATGAGGTAATAAAAATGTGAATTAGTGAAGTATTAATGCCTCTAGGATTGAGATTACCAGTAATTAAGAATCAAATTGATAGTTAATAATGGTGATATTGCAATACAATATTAAAATAATATTGTAAAAGTCCAACACTGATTCTCAGTTTAGTCATTATTTTGGAAAATATTTTTCAGTAAAAATGTCTTAAGGTGTAGTGAAGTAATTTATCTTATTGATTGCTTCAAAGCACAAAATAAGAAAATTGCCTTCTTTTTAGCAATTTTCCAATATTCCTATTATAAATAACCTAACAAATGTGTAGGTACCTATGACATATCATTTCTATTCACATATTTTAAATCCCTCAAAGTTTGCTATAAGTAGATAATAATTATGATAATCATGTTATAGGATATAACATTTATAGCATCCTGTAAATGTGAGTTTATAAGTTACATATTTATAGGACAAAGTGCACATGAGATGTTTTAGTGTGATACATTCATTTTTGAACTTCGCAGAGATTGTTCTATGTTTTAACTTTTGCCAAAAGAGACTCAGCAAATTTTAATCTACTTATCTTTTAAGGACATATTTAAATGGCATACCCAAGATAATTTTAACACTTGTTGCTCTGGAAGTAGGGGTGAAATTGGAGCAGGTAGATCTTGCTACCTTTGGAGCATCCTTTGGCTCTTAGAGTCTAAACTAATAATTTTAAGGTTAAGAAGAGAAAAGCAAACACTAACTTTCTGAAAGAATAAGTGACAGAAGTCTAGTAGACTATAAATAAATTGAATCATGAAACTGAAGTGAAAATTACCAAGCAGCACTATCCTGCATGTTTAAAAAAATATTCACATTCAATTTACAATTATCCAAAACTATGAAGGAAACCATGATTCATGTGAAATACAGAATATGCTGAAAGAGCTTCTCCTTTTATCCTACTAGTAAGTAAACCATGGAGGTAAAAATAAAGATTTAAGAAACAAAATTTTAAGGGTACTATTTGGAGATAGAGTACATGTGCCTGTCTTCCTTCAATGATTTCTTATCAAATATTTACATTGCTTCATCAAACATCAAAAGATTTAAAAGTTAAGCACAACCATTTTTGTGAACCTAGACAAAAATATTTTCTTGTATGTGAAAGAAGACAGGATGGATGAATTTCCATTAAGGCCAGTGTCCTTTTTGCAGCTTCCCTCCTTGTTATTCAGTGGCTTAGAAAGGAAATTGTTTTTTAAAAATTTATTTGTTTTTTAAGTTGACATATAAAATTGCATGTACTTATCATGTGCAGCATGTTTTGAGGCACATATACAATGTGGAATGTTTAAATCTAGCTAATCAATAAATGCATCACCTAATCTAATTATCATTTTTGTGATGAAAACACTTAACATCTACTCTGAGCATTTTTCAAGAAAGACATTATGTTAAGTGAAATAAGCCAGGCACAGAAAGACAAATACTGCATAATCTCACATATATGTAGAATCTAAAAAAATTAATCTCATGGAAATTGTAGAATGGTAATCACTGGAGGCTGGGGTGGGTGGAGGGAGGGAAGATTGGGAAGATGTTGGCCAAAGAATACATATTTACAATTTGATAGGGGGAATAACTTCAAGAAATCTATTGTATACCATGATGACTATAGTTATGATAACATACTGTATTTTTGAAAAAAATGCAAGTTAATATTTTACAATAAACACAAGAAATCACAGGAGCAGACCATAGTTGGACAGAGAAGTGGGAGAAGAATGGCTCTCAGAGGATGTGGATATGGAAGAGGTGATTATATTATAATGAACAAATCATATGTCTGCTTTGAAAGAACACAGCAAAAATACAGTATGACCTTCCTCACAATTATGGAAAAACTGTGTTCATGAATATGTTTTCAGAAACTAAGTGTTTTTAAAAAAACCCTATAATTATCCCTATAATACTGTTCCAAGGGACACTAACTTATACTGCCAGAAATAGAAACCAGAAAAAAATTTTTAATTGACATGACTGTATAAACTACTTTTAGACCCATGCAAGGCATTTAAGAGGATTATATTCCCTAATGGATTTAAATTACCAGAAATAATTTGTTTTTCCCTGTGGCCATTTAGATGTTCGCCAAGATGTTCATCAACACATCCTTAATTTTATAATCATTTGTTAATTCTGAATTTGAGTGATTAGACCAAATAGCAACGCAGGAGGCAAATTTTGCTCTATGTGGACTCATATTCAAATGCATACACTTCCACTAGTTCTACCCATTGTACGTGGATGGAAGGAGGGCTTTCAGAAAAAGCATTTGTGTGTTAGTCAAGAGCCAAATGACATTTAAAAATTACCTTGAAATCACAAAAGGAGATATTAGCATTCCAATTGTAATGTTTGAAATTTTTCTCTTAATATTAAAATTTTCAAAAGAATGAGGTATATCTAGAGTTACTACCTTCTTGGGATGATTCAAACAGACAAACTCAAGATCTCTAATGGGACATAGCCTAGTGCCTATTTCTGGAAGGGCCATCAGGATCTAAGCCCGGGAAAGGGGAGTATGAACAATAGGTAGTTCAATTTCCATATAGAGTGTGAGATTTCTGACTCCTAAAAAAAGTGAAACATTCTAAACTCCCTGGGAGAGCTCCTTCCTGAGTGGCAGAGGGCTGGTGAGGCCAGTAAAATTTAACTTGTTTTTTCAAATTTTAATAGATTCTCAGAGGATGTGTCAAAATTAAAAGGAGATTGTGTAAGGAAAACAACCAACCGAAGCCTATCATAATGAGTTCATGTCACCTGGAAAGGCACTAAAGGGTTTATCAGTAGGCTCAAGAAGGAAGGTCCCAGAATAATAATGGGGTCTTCTTTTCATTTGTTCCCTTCAATGAGTAGGCGCCACACAAAATTCCCAAGAGGCCCTTAGGAGTATATAAAGATCCATTTTACTGTACAGTTAGAGAACAGACTTTTAGGAAGCTGCTGCCAGCAAAGCCAGATCAATGTTGAACTGTAAAACCAATTATGAGTGCTGGGTAGTCCAGGGAAAACACAGGGCCACTCAGCCCCCTTTTCAGAGCCTTTCTTGGAGGCTCTCTAACTTACAGAAATGCAGTGAAAGATTTGAGGGCTTAGCTAAATAAACTGAAAGATGCTTTAATTTGCAGATCATGCATACAATTTTCTTTTCAATTTCCTAGAAAATAATTAACATAATTTTCAGTCATTAAAGTTTACAAGTAAGCATTATCTCTTTGGATCATTCTATATCTCAAGACATTTGTATAAATACTTCACAATCTCAACTGAATTCTAGGTTACTATCAAACTATATGTGGAAAAGCTAGAAACAAAGAATGAACTGTGTCAAAAATGTGGTCACATTTCATATATCTTGAGTTTGGGCTTGTTTTCCTAAACCTCACACAATTTCAAATTGTGTCATAATTAAATTCTTTTAAAATTTGTTTTGTTTCTACTTTTAAAGTAATCCTAGCCTATGCCAAAGAGGTTTTCAATACCTATGTTATGACTGATACAGGGATTAGCACTTCTCAGAATCCTAAAATAATTGCAAGTTATTTAAAAGCCAGGCAGTTTGAATTAAACGCATTACTAAGTTTCCATAAAGTTTTATTGACTCTACTTATTTCATTGAGGAGTGAATGATAAATGATAAATTGTTAAAGGCAAGGAATCTGATGGAATAAATGTAGAAAAGGTTTTCTGCAATAACAAAACTACCCAAAGGCCACTATAAGTGTGAATAAGGTGAGAAGACTAGAGTCTAGAATCAGAGATGTCTAATAGAAATTTCTGTGATGATAGAAATGTTCTCTATGCTGTTTGATACAGGAGCCTCTTGCCACTTTGGCTACTGAACACTTGAAATGCATCCTAGTGTGGTGGAAGAACTGAATTTTGAATTTTGTTTAATTTTAATTCCAATGGGCACATGTAGCTTGTGGCTATCATATTGGATAGCCTGATAAAATTATATGTGAAAGAAAGAGAAAACAATTGAAGTAAGGATACAATTGAGTACAGTTTAAAGTAGGAACATACCCTGATTTTCAGGTCATCAAAGGAACACGCATGATGAAAGAGCTGCAACAAGTTGGACACCATGGTAGAAAGTGCCTAAATACAAGGTATCATTTTTTATAGACAAAGTTTCACTATGTGTTATAGAACAAACTTTGACAACTCAGGTTTAATGGGAACTCCATTGAGATATAACAACTGCATAATCCCAATGATGTTGACTTCAATTAGATCACACAGTCAGCTTTCTTCATATAATATATGACCATGATGCAGATCTTCCCATTGTGTAAAAGGCATATGAATTCACCAAAGGGGATTTCTTAGCTTTTGTGAATTACTTTTAGGCTCTACTCTATAAAATCATTATAGAGTGGTAGACATTTCGTGGTAGACATTATGCATTTTTTTACACAACAGAAACATTTAGCTGGTCTCCTAGAGCAGGATCACAATGGGCCCTCCCCACAGATCTGCACTACTTCTTTGCATGTGGCTAAGGAGCCAGAACAAGTTATTAAGAGAATAAGGTAGGCTGGGCGCGGTGGCTCACGCCTGTAATCCTAGCACTCTGGAGGCCGAGGTGGGCGGATCGTTTGAGCTCAGGAGTTCGAGACCAGCTTGAGCAAGAGTGAGACTCCGTTTCTACTAAAAATAGAAAGAAATTGACCAAACAACTAAAAATAGAAAAAATTAGCCAGGCATGGTGGTGCGTGCCTGTAGTCCCAGCTACTTGGGAGGCTGAGGCAGGAGGATCACTTGAGCCCAGGAGTTTGAGGTTGCTGTGAGCTAAGCTGACGCCACGGCATTCTAGCCCGGGCAAGAGCATGAGACTCTGTCTCAAAAAATAAATAAATAAATAAATAAGGTAAAGGGAGAAAGTACACCTTTATAGGTCCCTGGATAACTATGGTAAATATTTCTTTCCTGAATCAGGGGCTCAAGCTGAATAGGTTTTAAAACAGAATTTGTGTATTTCAAAATATTTCTCTGAAATGTTTAACATGAAACATTTCCCTTCCCCAAATATTATGCTCTAACAAGACATCCTAAATGTCAACTGATTATTCCCATGCTCAATTGGACTTAGTATAAGATCTCCCAACAGGCACAATCTTTTATTAGAATAATTTCTTTCCTTTAGTCATTCATGTATGTATTTAATATTCATTGAACACTAATATAAGCCAATCACCTGCTGACATTGGTGATATGACAGTTTTAAAAAAGTCACTTTGTACGTAGTTTAATATAGAAAAGAGCACGTAACAGGCAGGTTATATAATAAGAGATATGCTTAGGTTGTAATTGAAACATATAGGAAGAAAATTTAGCCAAGAATGAGAGAGGCAGTCAGAAAAGATACAGGGAACATAATGACTGATGAGAATCAGGTTTGGGGAGGGTATTCTGGCATGAAATAACTCCAGGGAAAGGTAATAGTATGTGTGAGTATGAAGACTCCATTTTTAAATAATTAAATATAGGGTTTCTCTGAATGTCTAGATCAAGCTGTCTGATAGACAACTGGATACAAAATCTGAAACTCAGCAGAAAGACTGGGGTAGTTATACAGATTAGGTAGTATTTTGCAGCTGAAACCATAAAAGCTGGGATGCTCTCCCTTGGGAATTGTGCAGAACAAGAGGATTAAAGGGGCAAGTGTGAGATTCTGGGGGAATCCCAGCATGGAAGGGCATGAGTAGAAAAGCAAAGCCTGGAAAGGCAACAAAAGAATGATCTGAGGAGCACAAGGTGCACGAGAGTGTGTTATGGATGCCAAGAGGACGGACGTTTCAAGGTTCTAATCATCAACAGATTCAAATATGCCCAAGACACCTGGTAAAATAAAGGGCAAAAAATTTCTTTCATTTGACAGTCAGTGGAGTCACTGATAAACTTAACCAGGCCAGTTTCAGGAGAATGGTGGGGAGAAGCTGGTTAGATTGAAGAATAAGTGGGAGGTGAGAAATGAAGATGGTGAATGAATAAAAGTGGTCCTTTGACTTCAGATGAAAAGATACGTTTCAGAATGTTAATGCCTGGCACTATCAACGTACAAAGTCAGTCATACCACTGTCACCAGTTTTAGTGTGATGGTAAATCTTATGGCCACCCTTCCTTAGACTCATAATTAAAGGCATTGAGCCAGAGATTCACTAAAGCCAACGATCCTGAATATTAGTGAAGAGCAAGGAAGATAATGGCTGTCAAGAGTTGGACAAACTAGAAACTGCCATGCAAATGTTAGTTATTATGGCTATTATTACTACAATTTGATCTTGTTAGATTTTGGTCTGTATATCAGCCCAGTTTATATCAGAGTTGAAAAACAAATAGAAAAGTCTGTCCCATGGAGTTTGTGGAGAGGAAACATCAGTAGTTAACTTATGCATTATGCATATAATTTAGACTCAAGAGATCCAATGAATAACTGCAGTGAACCACAATTGCCCTCTTTAGACAGCTCAATGTGAACTTCCTGATAGAAAGAAAGCAGTCCAAAGTCCCATGTAAATGGATGTGATAATAACAGGAGGATTGGCTGCTCGCTTGCTTCTCATTTCAGTTTGATAATTTGAATAAATCCTTTATACAAATTGTAACTGCTGTCATTTTGATAATACTCCAACTTGAAAACTTGGATTGTTGGGTACAGACCCTTGCCAGCTCTAAACAAATGGAGGTTGGCTAATGAAGGATTTGAAGGGTACCCTGGCACCATTCATAGACAGAATCTTTCCTTGTTTTGAAGTCTCCAACATGGGCAAGCTTTTCCTATTGATACTATGTTTAGAGTTTATAAAACTCTATAACTGTTATAAACCTATAAAGTGATGAATGAACTGGAGCCTTCCTCTTTTGCCCACAGAATCCCCAAATTCAATTTAATCTTTCTTCTTGTCTCTAATTCCTTTGCTTTCTACTAAGATAAACCCTTCACTCCTGTCGTCTAAAATATAGAAATAATTGCTTCTGTACTTTTTTGACTTTTGGTATAAATATTCTATTTTTAACAATTTATTCATTTATTCAGCAAATATTATCGAGCACTTCCTATATCTCTGGTCTTACTCAGAGGGATGTTAATAGTAAACAAGATAAAGTTTCTGCTTTCAAGAAGTATACATCTACTTAAAGAAAAATATTTGAAAATATTGTCACAATTCAATGAGATAAGTGCTAGAATAAAGACACATACAGAGGAATGATTCATCTTCCAAAGAGTGGAAGGATGATGATGTAGAGTTAAGTTTCACAGAGGAGGAAGTATTTAATCAAGGCCTGAAGGATTTTGATGTTTAGACTGGAAGAAGACTGTCTTTTTGATCTGTAAGTTTCATGACGTTATTGATTCTGCCTTATCCACTTTTGTTTCTCTCAAAGTGACAATGATATGAACATGGGAACCCCAAAATATTTACAGTGAATTCAAATGCTGCTAAGGTATCCTTTTTTTATTCTTCTGCCTTTACATTCTTCTTGAACATGGTACAATCTTCAGGGTTCGTGTTATTATTACAGTATTAAAGGTTCTGGAAACAATCTTTGCTCCCTAATTATGCTGCTGACATGCATCATACTTGCAAGTTTCCCCAGTTAATGGTTTGAAAGCTGATTGTCTTCATCTCCTTAATAAATTAAGTCAGATATATAGTTAATTCAACTTGGTCTCTTGGAAGTTGCTACTCCCGTCCATACTTTTCAGATCTTTACAAATCCTCACATCAAGAATTCTCAAACTTAGATTAACTGGAGTTGTCAGCCATCAGATCTGATGTTGGCATCTAATATAATGCTATTCTTCTGTTAAGTCCTTTTTAGGACATAACAGATTTATGCATATGCATGTCATTTCTTTCACCATAGCTCCAAATCTGTTACAGGGAATGACTATTTTTGTGTCATTTCTTCATTTTGATGAAGAAATAATATATAAAATAGTACCATTTTCAAAAGTCAGAACATTTGGGGTTCCCAGAATTTATAAAGAAAGTCCTTAAATAAAGGACATTGTGGGCTTAATCCATCTAGCTGCCTTTCTGTGATTAAAACAAACAAAAACTAAACAAAACCCAAATAGCAGAAGACAATACCAGTGTTGCAGTTAGTATGTACTCTTAGAAAAAGAAAAGGTATTTAGAGCTCCTTTATAACATGGAATTAAACCATTTCCCTTGTTACCATTACCACTGCTAGAATACTTTCTCAAAGGTTCACTAGATAAATTCTTTTTGGTTTAAGTCTAAAGTTATTATTTGCCCAAACTAGTCTTTTGCTGTTTGTTGTTGTTTTTGTTGTTTTTAAAATCAGTTACACTCAGCCCAAAGCCATTGCTCAAAGAAAGTCGCATCATTTTTAATTTGCTTCATGCTGTACTGGTTAGTCTGCTACTTCTGTTTCTTCTTAGCATTACACAGAGAGTCTGAACTGTTTGAAGTTGTTTGCCATGTTCTTAAGAGATCTTTATCTCATCAAACAACACCCAAAGGATGTATTAACTAAATACCTCAGAAATCAATATCTGTGACCTTCAGCAAGTCACCCAACTTTGCGGGCCTGTTTCTTTCTTTATAGTCTTTACAAAACAAAGAGGTTGTTATCACATGATTTCTCAAGTCCCTTTAGGCTGTATCATTTTATGATAGCGAAGTTTTTTGAGGACGGACAGACAAGGTGGACCTCAACAAAGTACCACAGTATCCATACTCAAGCTGTACATTTATAAAACCTAATTTATAGTCACTGATATGATTGTATACCTGGAATTTATACAGACTTCTTTAGTGGCTTTTGAGAACCACTGAACAATGACAGAGGGATGGATACCAATGTAATATAATTATGTGTGTGGATGTGCATACACACATGCCTGTATGTGCTCTGGTACATGCTTCAAAGGACAAATTCAGGTTGCTACTAGGGTGTATGACTACAACTGATCTAGATTTGGAGTTCTGGATTTAAAGAAGGGATGAGAGATAAATAAGATGGGGCAGGGGGAAGCAGGTCAAAGAAAACGTTAAGTGGGTTGGCTGGTTAATGTCATTTCCCTAAGAACATTGAGACCCACAGAAGGGTTTTAGATGGCAAAGTGATATGATCAGATTTACCTTTTCTAAAAGACTGTTTTGGTTCCTCTGGGGAGAATGGGTTGAAGGTCAAGAACGACTTTGGAAGCCCTTCTCGTTAATAATGCATAACAAAACTTTTCTTTTAGATTCCTTCACAATTTTTACCCATGATTGGCAGCTGCCCCGAAGTGCTCTCTTCTCTTCCCAAAAAACTCACTCGCAATATTCTCCCTTGCGTCTTCATCGTTTTCCTTCTTTGTAAACATTTTCTCTATTAACATCAGCAGCTCTCTGTCTTTTTCGTGAAAAAAAAATCAATGCTTTTCTCTGACTTGCTAAATAAATCAAAAAAGCAAAATGGGTAATGAAACATTGGTAGTCCCATGGTACCCTGTGCTCAGAAAAGTCACATGCTTAGATTAATGCTCTGCTGTCAGTGTCTTGAAATTCCTAATTTTTAAACAAGAGGCTTGATATTTTCATTTTGCATTGGGCCCCAAAATTATTTACTTATGGAAAAAAGATAAATTATTGTTGGTTGTATAGGAATAGAGATGAGAAATACTCTGTTTGTTCTACTCTTTTCTACGTCACCTACATGTCCAAAGCTTTGTCTACTTCTCTTCATTTTCAGCACCACAACCATAACCCAAGTTACTATTGTTTTTATGATATTATAGAAATAACTAACATTAGTCAAAATTATTTTAAAACAAAAATATATTAGAGATAAAGAGGAATATTTTACAATGATAAGAGTCAATCTATCAAGAAGATATAGCAATATAAATATATGTATGTGCTAAACAACAGAGTCCCAAAATGAAGCAAAAAGAAAAACAAAAACTGTCAGATTTGAAGGCAGAAATAGACAAGTCAACAACAGTAGTTGGAGACCTCAATACCCTTCTTTCAATAATAGAGATACAAACTAAGCAGAAGATTCAACAAGAATATATAAGAATTGAACAACACTATAAACAAAGTAGACCTAATACACATTTACAAGATACCCTGCCACCAACAGAATACACATTTTTCTCTAGTGTACATAGGACATTCTTTAGAATAGATCATAATCTATGTTATCATCTAGCTTCAAACAAGCATCAATGAACTTAAAATGACTGAAATTATATAAAGTATGTTGTCATGTTGACAACGAAATTAAATTAGAAATCAATAATATTAAGAAATTTAAGAAATTCACAAATATGTGGAAGTTAAACAACATACTCCTAAGTGACCAATGGGTCAAAGAAGAAACACCAAGTGAAATTAGAAAATGCTTTGTGATGGATGAAAATAAAAACACCACCTAGACTTATGAGATGCAGATAAAAGAGTGCTTAGAAGGAAACTTACAGCTGTAAATGTCTATATTTAAAGAGAAAACAAGACTTCAATTACAGCTGTCCCTCAGCATCTGTAGGACTCTCCATGGATACCAAAAGCAGCAGATGCTCAAGTCCCTTCTATAAAATGACATAGTATTTGCATATAACCTATGTACATCCTCCCATATACTTTAAATCATCTCTAGATTGCTCATAATACTTAATGTGAATGTTATGTAAATAGTTGTTATGCTGTATTTTTATTTGTATTATTTGTTAGTTTTCATTTTTTGAAAAATTTTGATCTGTGGTTAAATTTGTGAATGTAGCACCTGTGGATACAAAGGACCAACTGTAATCTCACTTTCCAGTTGAAAACACTGAAAAATAAGAGCAAACTAAACCTAATATAAGCCAAATAAAGAAAATAATGAGTGAAACATGAAGGAGTAAGTTAGAGAAAATAAAAAAGAAAGAAAACCAATGAAACCAAAACCTTATTCTTTGAAAGATGCACAAAATTGACTTGCCAAGAAGCAAAGGGAGAACACTCAAATTACTAGAATAAGAAATTATCACCACTGACCTTTCGAAAATAAAAAGGATTATGAAGGAAGAAGACTATGAACAATTGTTTGTTGATAAATTAGATAATTTAGATGAAATGGTAAAATTCCTAGAAATGCATAAACTACCTAAACTGACACAGGAAGAAATAGATGATATAAGTACACCTATAACAATTGAAGAGATTGAGTTAGTTTTCAAAAATCAAGCAGAAAAGAAAAGCCCAGGCCCAGATGGCATCACTGCTGAATTCTATCAAACATTTAAAGAATTAATATTAATACTTTACAAACTCTTTGAAAAAATAGACAAAGAGGGACTAATTCCCAGCTCATTTTATGAGGCTAGAGTTAGCCTGACACCAAAACCAAAGACATCACCAAAAAGAAAAATACAGGCCAATTATTTCCTATGAATATGGACCAAAATCTTCATCAAAATGTTAGCACGCTTAATACAGAAATATATAAAAATAATTATAGGCCTTGAGCCAGTGCAATTTATCCCAGGAATGCAAGATTGAGTTAACATCAAGAAATTAATTAATGGAATTATCACATCATGAAGAACAAAAACCACATTATAATCTCAATAGATGCAGCAAAAGCATACATCAAAATTCAACACCTTTACATGATAAAAAAAAAATACACAACAAACTAGGAATAAAAAGGACCTTTCTAAGTTCCTCAGTCTAATAAATGGCATCTATAAAAAAAATGACAGACATTATATTTGATGGTGAAAGACTGAATCATTCCCTCTAAGATCAGGAACAAGATAAGAATATTCACTATCATTACTCTTACCCAACATTTTACTAGAGGTTCTCTCCAGGACTACTAGGGAAGAAAAACAAATAAATGAAATCCAGATTCAAAAGGAAGAAGAAAAACTATTTCTATTCACAAATGATATTTTCTTGCATATAGAAAATCCCAAGGAGTTCACTTAATTAGAACTAATAAATGAGTTCAGCAAGGTTGCAGGACACAATAAATGAAATCCAGATTCAAAAGGAAGAAGAAAAACTATTTCTATTCACAATTGATATTTTCTTGCATATAGAAAATCCCAAGGAGTTCACTTAATTAGAACTAATAAATGAGTTCAGCAAGGTTGCAGGACACAAATATACAAAAATCAACTGCACTTTTATAAACTCTCAATAAACAATCCAAATATGGAATTAAGGAAAGCATTCCATTTACAATAACATCAACAAAGTGAAATAGCAATAATATTAACTAAACATGTGCAAAGTTTTACTGCAAATACTACAAGACATAGTTGAAAGTAAGTTTAAAAGATTGAAGTAAATGGAAACACATCTGATATTCATTGTGGTATTTTTTCAAAATGTTAAATATAGAGTAATCATATGTATGAACCATAAATTCCACCCCAATGTATGTACCCAAGAGAATTGAAAACATAGGTACATGAAAACTTGTACAGAAATTTTTATGGCAGCATTATTTATAATAACCCCAAAGTAGCAAAAACCCAAGTGCACCCCGTCATTGATGAATGGCTCAACAAAATATGGCATGTCCATAAAACGGGTTATTAATACTTGGCAATAAAAAATAAAGTACTGATGCATGTTAAACATATATGAACATAGAAAACATCGTGCTAAGTGAAAGAAGCCAGACACAAAAGACCACATACTGTATGATTCATTTATTTATATGAAATGTTCAGAATAGGAGAATTTATGGAGAGAGAAAGTAGATTAAGCAGCGACAACTAGGGACTAACACTTTAGCGCTTAGTTCCACAGACACTGAGATAGGTCAGTAATTTAGAATGTGGCCTCTGATGTCAGAATGCCTGAGTTCAAATCCTGTCCCCACCCTGTATTAGAAGAGGGACTTTGGGCAAGTCACTCAACTACTCTCAACCTCACAGAATAGTATTCAGTTATGTTACAAAGAAAGGAATTAGTGTCTAGGCATTATTTTTTTAAAGTGGGGGCAAATTCAATTTCATAAAAATTATCCCCCAAATAGCAGAGCATACCTCATAGGACTGTGTAAAGATTAAGTGAACACTACACAGAAGCATCACGAAGATTCAATAAGTGGTAATGCAGTTGATTTTTGTATATTTGTGTCCTGCAACCTTTCTGAGCTCATTTATTAGTTCTAATTAAGTGAACTCCTTGGGATTTTTCTATATGCAAGAAAATATCATTTGTGAATAGAAATAGTTTCCTTCTTCCTTTTCAATATGGATTTCATTCAACAAGTTGGTTGATGTTA
>NW_012150952.1:4237992-4241505 GCF_000956105.1 Propithecus coquereli
ATTGGACTGTAAACTTGAAAACTGCTGGAAAGGTACCATTTCTAATACAAGATTATGAAGTTTTTGCCTAAACCTCTTGATTTTGTATGTGTATCTACCTTGACCTCTGCTGAAAATCCCACCGTTCACTGACACCAACAAAATTGCAAGTTTGCTTTCAAAGAAAATACACAGACCACAGTCCCCAAATAATAATATGATTACCAAATATAGTTTCAGGTTTTATCACTGGGTTGAATGCTTATGGAGTCAAATTACAATTTTTGAAATCACTTGGAAAAGTTCCTCTCTATGGGGATATGCCAACAACTCATTAAACAGTTAAAGCTCATTTGTATCATTTCTCTTTCAATTTTAAGGATTCTTAAAAACAGTTTCATAATTATGTAAACATGTATTTTGTTCCAAAGTTAAATTTATAAAACAAAGTATCAAAACCAAATATATTCAGAATATTCAAGCTACAGTTCTCTCCCCACTCCCACTCCTATGTAAACTTTTAAAAAATTATAGTTTATGCTTCCATTTATATAAATCCTTCTTTCATAAATATTAGCATTCTATAAGGACTTTTCACCACCTGGAGATCACTATATAATGGTATATAAAGATATTCCCCATTACTTTTTATAGTTGTATGCTATTTTCTTATTTGGATGCACTATAATTTAATCAAACAGCTGTCTATTGAGGGGCATTTTTATTGGTAACTTTTTTTTTTGCATTTATAAATAACACTGCAATGAATAGTCTTGCAGGTATCTCTTTTTGTACCTTCATCAGTGTGTTTTTGAGATAGATTGCTAACAGAAAGATTGCTGGTCCAAGTGGTAAATGCATATTTAATTTTTCTAGACATTACCAAGTTCCATTCTAACTTTTTGCGTTTCTGCAAGCAATGTATGATAGTACCGCTTTACCCACTGTCTTGTCAAGAAAAGTATTCCGTTAAACATTTGGATTTTTGCTAATCTGATGGGGAAAAACTACGTTTCTTTTATTCAGAATGAATAATGTCGAACAACTTCACAAATATATAAGTGACGCTTGCATTGCCTTTTTTGGGAATTGCGTATTTATATTTCTAGTGTTTTATTATATGATTTGGGGTACATTTCTTCTTCTGACCTATTAACTCTTAGTACAAGTAGCTAATAATTCTTCCAGTTTGTTATTTATCTATTTAATTTTCTTACAGTGTTTTTTTGTCAGCCCAAAGTTGTGTGTGTGTGTGTGTGTGTGTGTGTATGTGTTTGTGTGTGTTCATAAGGGAACTAATTTTTCCCTGAAATTTAAGTAGAGTTAGGAAAGTTTTTCTTACCACCCAGTTATAAGAAATTTGGCCATTCATTTTTTTCCTCTAAGACATGTATGGTTTTACGTTATACATTTAAATCTCTGATTCATTTGGAATTCATCCTGGTGTATTAGTTAAAAAAAATCCCTAAAATTTACCAACCAAGAGCCAGTACAGGCTGCCTCTAGAACACCACTGCTGATAGATCATGCCATTGTCATTGACAGACTACTGTCTGGAGAGCCATGAGTTGTCTCCATGTGTTGTTTCATTTTGTATGTTCTTAGTTATGACTGTGTATGTTTTATCAAGTCAGTAAAGTTCCTGGTGCTTCAAATTTTCCAAACCTTCAAAAACCTCTTTGGACATTGAGATAATATGTCATTATTCTTGGTGAACAGTACATTACAGCTTTGGGGGCAGAATGTATCACTATCTGGAAAAAAAACTTTGCTATTTCTCTAGTTGAGATTTTTTTTTTAGCATAAAACAATTACTCAATCGCATGATAGTGCTACTACTTGCAAAAACAATACAGAAGAGGGAGATATTCATTTAGGGAGACAATTATGTATTGAATGGTCTAGTTTTTAGCAGATTGGCACCGACTATTGCTTATAACAATATATCATCCATTTTCTTCTCTCAGGTTTAGAAAATTCACCATTCCCAAATGAACCCACCAAAAAAAAAACCAAAAAACAAAAAAAAAAACCAATCTATAATAAAGACTCACCACTACTGGAAGCATCATTCAGATTTAGCAGTCCTCCTCCTAGCCCTCTGTAACTATGGTAACTGTAGGTCCCATTGCCATTGATGTACAACACCTCCTGCGAGCCTGGAACAGCTGATGTTGAGTAAGTAGCCTGGGCCACCTCTGGCTTACATTGTCTGTCAGCTGGAGCAGACTCATCCTGCAATGACAGACAGCATTCCATGATTTATCAACCCACTGTACTATTTCAACTGGAACAGGACTATATTATCTACAACTATATCTGCATTGAATAAGAAAAGTACACACAGTGAACATTAAGTAAGCACACATGCACATCTTCAACATTTTGTCAAAAACTAAAATAAGGAAAACAAAATAACAATGTGAGCATATTGGAGATGGAACAATTGACAATTTTCAATAAAATTAAAATTACACAAAGAGAGTTATTCACACTACAAAAGTGGAAGCAACCTAAATGTACATTGATAGATAAATGGATAAAGAAAATACAATACATACATACAATGGATTATTCAGGCTCTAAAAAGAAAGAAACCCCATCATATACTACAATGTGAATGAAACCTAAGAACATTATGCTAAATGAAATTTTAAAAAGTCACAAAAAAGCAGATGTTTTTGTGATTCTACTTACAAGGATTTAAAGTAGTCAAACTCACAGACACAAAGTAAAATGGTGGTGTGCAGGGGCTGGGGGAGGGGGAGGTAGGGAGTCTTTCTGTGGGTATAGAGTTTCAGTCGTGGTGGGGTTGTCGGGCGAGGGGGGTGATCCTGGGAATCTGTTGCGCAACAATATGCATGTGGTTGACAATATTGGACTGTAAACTTGAAAACTGCTGGAAAGGTAAATTTTATGTTAATTTTTTTAAAAACTAGCTAGGCTTAAAAACATTACATGAAGAGAAATTACAATGGAAAGCAAAGAAATATGTAATAAAATTTGCAGTTCTTAAAATTTTTTTTGCAACCTTCTTTGTCTTATTTTATGATTATAGCAAAATTTATTGAATGCGGACCGAGCTGACCTCATTATATGCATTATAACAGCCTGACAAGGATACAAATGGAACCCAGGCCTTTCTGGTTTTTGTTTGTTTTGCTCATTTTTAGTTGTGCTAGAGTCCAAAAAATTTGCTTCGAACCTTCTAACCATGTCAAGTCATATGAAAATAAAAATTGTAATTTGCAATAAGTTGTATATATTTTCAACAGCAAAGCAGACTGAATGAATTTCCCTGCAGCTATGAGTTTATAAAGTCTAAAATATATACCACATATGACTTTACTTGCTCACTACATTCTTCATCTTCTTTCCTTTTTTTAGCAAGAAAGAATTATAAACAGATTTCTAGTGAATTCTTAGGAGAGTTTTTTTTTTGTCACAATCAGAAGCATTTTGGAGCTCTTAAATTTATATTATATGTTTAGTGAAACAAGTAACTTTCAAACAGATTTTTTGTGGCTCTAAGTG
>NW_012150952.1:4242461-4248030 GCF_000956105.1 Propithecus coquereli
TATTTTTTCATGCATACAACTTCTATTTCCTATATGTAGTAGGTTTCAAGCTGGTGTTCATGGAATTATTAGGCTTCTGGGGGAAATGGCTCAGGTCTTCCTGAGATTATGGGTAAAGGTATACAGACATGCTTTCAGGCTGCATCCTTCCTCTTCAACCAGACTAGCAGCCCTGCTTTGCTCGATCTTACACTCATAAAATCACAGCATCTAAAGCATTATGAAAACCACTGAGCTGCAAAGTATTCTTTATGTAAAGACTTGTAGCCATGGAAACTCTGAGAAAAGGCAAAATGTTCTGTACTTCAAAGCAATTTTGGGGTCCTTGGGAAGGGGTTGGCCTCAAATAATCTCACCACTCCTGTAGTGGAAATAACTTGGGCAACATGATAAAACCTGCATTTCTAGCTTTGGAAAAATGGTGGCTCTTCCGAAACATAATCCATCTATTTCTCTGCATTTGGAAAATGACCATAAAATACATTTGCAGAAGTTTCTTATCAATGTGTAAAGAGGGAGAAGGGGGAAGGCATCATCACCACAATATTTTCTCTTTGATTCTTTGCATGGTCAAATTAATTTGTATTATGAGATGTGAAATTTTAAAAATTTTCACCAGTCTTGTTATTAACTGTTATTCCAAACCTTAGTAATTGCACTAAACAGCCAGATAATTGATTCCATTAATAATCAAAACAGGCTTTGTAGAGATTCATTTGTATTCAAACACAGATTTGCATTATTAATGTTTTTGGTAGTCCACTACTGGTTGAAAAATACAACATATAAAGCTCCCCCAAAAATCTGGTTTGTAATGTCTTTTGGGAAAAAGTTTTATATATAACTAATTCATGTTTTTATCTTGAATGATTATTGGTTTCAAAGGATAGGTATTAATAAAATAAATATCCCTGGAGTCATATTTTATCCCTGTAAGCAACTTTTAATAATCATTAGTTCCCAAAGTTCTCACAGCTGACAGCTTGCCTACTGGGTTGCTATGAAGATTGTTTTCAAAGACGGTAATATATGTTCTACGGCTTCATATCTAGGCAATGAAATAAATTTTAAATTTACCAGAAAACAGGAAAAAATCCTGTCCTAGCTTTCATTAGACCCATTTCAAAATATTTTAATTTTATAAAAATAAAATTAGATCAATGATTGACCACAAGCAGTACACTAGATAATGCGCAGAATTGTTTTGATTTAGATTTATTTGATTAGAAATATGCAACAGATGAACTACTTAAGGTGACTTCTATTATTAGGCTCTGGATTTATCAATAAATATACCCTTGTATATAAATATGCATTTCATGTGTCAAAAGAGGGCTTATAGGAGGATGGGTGTTTACTTATAAATGAAGGGCAAGATTGGGAATGGTTTGGGAGAGGAGACATTGCCTGCCATTGACACATGGTTTGAGAGGACTGGCTTGTACTACTCCTATGTCCTCTATCTTTAGAAACCGAACAGGGACAAATTTGAGTTTGCTAAACCTGATCCGGTACCTGGGCCACACTGACTGAATTCCTAACACACCACAGATGCCTAAGGAATCATTTACCTGAATAGCTTTGATAGATATGTTGTTTAGAAATGAAATTTGATTGATTTGGCTCAACTTTTTGACAATAGGTTTTAACAAAAATGGCATAAAAAATGTTACAACTTTACTACATCTCTTAAGAATTCCAGTTTTTAAGACTTTATATCCTCTACCATCTAATGAATATGCTTTGTATTTTCATTAACTTTTATCTTCCTGTAAAGATGATCAGAAAACTCCAGTAAAATTTACTGCTAGAATCAGTGATCCACATACCTTGCATCTGTTTACATTTTACCTTATATTTTTATAGCACTTTGAAGTTTGCAAGGCATTTTTATGTTAATACTGAATTACATTTTGAGAATATTATGTGATACTGTCAGGGAAGGGTATTAGTGATCATTTTAAGGTAAAGAACTTTGAAATAACCCCCAAATAATCTTACTACTGCAAAATAGTAAACATGTGGATGATGCAGGCCTCAATTTCCCTGAAATATATATATATATATATATATATATATATATATATATAAGATTATTACTGGATTTCTCCTGTCCATACATGTTCTTTATAGTCAACATGACAAAGCATTTTTCTTTAGGTTACTGCTCTAAATTTCTCCCTTGCTCTATTGGTACAGATGGGGCAAGGGAGTGCAATGCATTTCATTTATAAACTACTGCAAAACATCTCTACTTTTCAAAGCCTCTCTTCTTCCACTTGCAAGTATTCCACAACTAAGTACATTGCTAAGAGTTTCCAGAGAAATTCATAAAAAAATCTGAGAGAACTAGAGCTCCCACTTAAAATCTTTTCCCGCTAAGAAAAACTGTCTGCACTTAAAGTGAATGTAATTATTTGAGATGTTGAGAGGTGATTTTCTTGAGGGCATCAACAAAACACACAGACACCACAGAGCCACATATATAACAACACTCAAGAAGTAATTTCTTTCTTGCAGTTAGGAGCATTTCATAATACGTCCTGCACTTGCTGGCCATACAAATGATTAGGATGCCAACGCAGACCTTTTGTTCTTTGCAAAGATGCTCTAAAACTCACTAAGACAGATAATGAGGAAAGCCACATTTTGACTCAATCCAAGTAACCTAAGGACAGGCTTTGAAATAACAGAGAAGCCAGATTAATTTTTTTCTTACTTGAGAAACCGATATTACTGCACAATGACTATTACCAGAGTTTTATCAAACTCTTCAGAGAATATGTTAATATTTTAGCACATTCTCTTTGTAGCAATATTTACACACACACTCACAATGATTTCATAAACAATAAAGATCTGTTTATGTGGAATATAATAAAGTAAAAGAAATGAAGAGTAGAATGATGGCTACCAGAGGCTAGGGGAGGGGAGAAGGGGATGGGGAATTGTTGTTCACACAGATGGGGGGAATAGGTTTTGGGATATACTGCACAGCAGGATGAGTATAATCGATAATAATATGTACTTCAAAACAAGTAAAAGAATACATTTCAAATGTGTCACCATAAAAAATGATAAGTGAGATGATGGACATGTTAGTTTGATTTAATCATTTCACATTGTATACATATATCAAAACATGTACCCTATAACTGTATACAATTATGGTATGTCAATCAAAAATAATATTAATTATTTTAAAATAAATAATTGTGGGAGAAAAAAAAAAGGTTTGAGAAAGATCGGCTTAAAGAAAAATACAAAATAAATATATTAGTGATAATTCCCAACTCAATGTGTACGGATACATGTCTGGCAAGAAGTCACCAAGTACAATGCAAAGTCATCTATTTCCTCTAAAATTCTCCTGACTGATATAAAGCTTGATTACTAAAAGTAAAAATAGAGTCCTGGTATTTTAAAACTGTAGATTTAGATGTAACTTTGCCATTTAGTTACTGACCAGAAAAACTTGCATTTAAAAAATAAATATCTTTTTCTATAAGATGCTAACATTCAATTTGGAGTTATGACCAAAATGAAATTTTTAAAAATATTACTTTGAAGTTCAAAGATATGATTGCAGAGTTAAATCATTTGTCTATTGGTTTAATATGTGTATCATAGTAGTTTCACCTCAGAAAAATCTCAAATTTCAGCAAAGCAATAACAAATTGTCATCTTTAACATGAAATCTTATTACATTTTAGGGATAAGAAATAATTTTTCCTAATCATGTATTATTTTTCTTTCCTGTTTTTTTTTTTTTTTTCAAATCTACGTTTAGAACAACCTGAATGAAACATCTTTGAAACTGGTCCCATGCTTTACAATTGGGCTCCATTGATTAAGAGAAAAAACATTCCTATTTTTTTCTTACCCCTCTTTAACACAACACTCCCTTTTGGCAAGATAGTTGCATTGCTCTACCTGGGGATTCCACGGAAGGTGTTGCTTCCATTATTACCAACATAACTGTCACTCCCCAATTTTTTTTTTTTTAACAACCTACGTACAAAGGCTTTTCAAATGGTTAACTGCAACCCATTAGTGAGTGGTGAAATCAATTTATCTAATTCTTATTGCAGTCTCAGTCTTCCTGAGGCCCATGCCTGAATATCCTATTATTCAGTTATCTTAAATTTAGCAATTCAATATTAAACTTTTCTCTAGCCCTTGCAAAAATTTTAATTAAAAAACACCTGTTCTCTATCATTAATGTTTCATGTTCTGATAGTTAACGCATCATGCCAAGATTTCTTCCTTCTCATTCAATGCTTCCTTCAAACAATTCCCATGTCCTGTCAGTGCCATCTTGGAAACGAGGATCACTGTCACCTGTCTGGAGAGCACTCATTGCCGATGCTTAATTAACTTCAGAGCCCATCCTTTCTCCTCTGAGTTATCATGGTAACCTCCTGACCCAGTTTTCTCCTTCACATCTTATCCACATCTCCACAAGTTTATATTTTTGATTCACTATTGTGTCAATTTCTTTTTTTAAAATGCTTGAGACTTTTTTCCTAGAGAACAAAGCCCAAAACTCCTGGCATGCACAGCTCTTCAGAGTTTGAGAACAATCTTGCCAGCCCCATTTTCTGTCACTTCTCCTCATGCACTTTATACTCTAGTCAGACCTTAAACCAAAAATAATCTTACCAATGTTAGGTACATAGCAAGGGATTCCGGGTCTCCTAGGGATGAAAGTGGGTGCTGCTGTGATTCACACCCACCCGCCCCTGCAATGGGCTTTCAGAGAGGCTCATGGGAGATCTGCATGTGCTGTAAGACTCAGGTCATGCAACTCCCAACTGTCCAATCAAAGTGGTTCCATGGCGACCTCTGAACCACAATGGAGGTCCCAATTGGGGCACTTAAAACAAGACACAGACCACAACCAACCCCCTTGTTGTGCCCTTCTTTTGGCTTTCCTTTTGCTGCAACTATGGGTCTGGTTGTCATCTGTGGCATATATATCATGCTCTGTAAACCTATACCTTGCTCTTGCCCTATAATCCTATCTTTCTCTCCTCAATAAACCTCATTTTCGTGCTTGCCTTACTTGGCCTATCTGGTTATTCTTTGGCCATGAGCACGCCAAGAACTGACATTTCAGACTGAAACCTGACACCACTATCATAATCTGGGCCATGTAAATTCTCTAATACATAGGTAGTTTTCATACTTAATATATGTGTTCTATTCTCTGATGATTGTCAATTTTTAATCTAATATCTAAAACTAATATATGTATCTGATGTTGAATAGCAAATTAAATTTCTTCTTTAAAGTTATTTATAACTTTTTAAATTTTTTGGTGTGAAATAAAAAAGTGTTATGTAGATAAAGCAGGCTTAAATATGGCTGTCATCAAAAGTAAAGGAGAAAGAAGATGATATTTTCCTTTTTCACACCCTCAGTAACCTAAGTTTCAGATTGACAGAAAATATTGTTCTTTCTAAATATCTAATTTATCCCCCAGACACCCTCACACAAAAAAGTAAGGTCTATTTATTAGAAATTATTTTATCTCCTCTTCTATATATAATTATCTTTTTAAAAAAAA
>NW_012150952.1:4248080-4250064 GCF_000956105.1 Propithecus coquereli
TAGAAAGGAAGAAACGTGAAGTAAGTTTGCTCTGTGGACACAGTAGTAGGGTCATATTGAGAAATAGTCTAACCTTTTACACTGAGAAAGCCTAGCCATGACTAACAGCATTACACAGTTATGATTTGCTCTTGTTCCTTCAATCTAGTCAACTCTGATCCATTTAACGCTGATCATTATACTCAGCTGTAGACCTCAGACACATGATCTATCTGCTTTCATCATTTTCTTTCTAACAAGATTATGAAATAAATATAACATTTCTCAAAGTAAATTGAAGTAAAAATAAGAAAAGAAATTGAAAAGAAAACATGGTATAACATAAAAAGAAATGTTAAACTTTGATGTAAATTTATTTTCCCAGCATTGTCTTTTAAAAAACAAGTAAAAACTGATGCATCTGAGATATATATAATATAAACATGAAATGACCTAAATTGGTGCATTAACTAGAATGTCTGGTTATAATGTAAACTCTTGCCATTTAAACCTTAGAAATCGTGGGAGGGTAAATTACCTCAGAATAACACTTTTTCTGGGAGAAATTGCCTTAAAGAAGGGACCTAGACAGAATCAAATTTTGGTGGTATTTCTGGTTCCACTATTTAGGTTGGGAAGTCAGCAAGTTCTAGATTTTTTTTTTTTAATTTTAAAAGTTATTCTTTGCTAGTAGAAAATATCCAAAGAAGGTGAGATTTTTAGATTGTGTTTCTCTATAAAAGTGGTTATGGGGCTTTCACCAAATTTGCATCTGGTAATAGGGCTTTTTCCTAAAGATATATTTCTATGCGATATATAGGCAAACAATATATGTTTTCTTTTGTATTTATGATGAATTTGTGTTACAATGACAGGGTGAGTGGAAAATGGTCAAACCAATAATTACTACACCTCATACACTGTTCATCAGTCTTTCATAAAGGTATAATAAAAATCTTCCATCTAGGAAAGCCAATGTCCCTGCCAGGGGACAGAAATTTATATTATAGATATATACACATATATTCCTTTATACTAGAATAGACATGTAACATATTTATTTACTTTATAAATAAAGCTTGCCAAAAGAGTAACTATTTTTTCATGCATACAACTTCTATTTCCTATATGTAGTAGGTTTCAAGCTGGTGTTCATGGAATTATTAGGCTTCTGGGGGAAATGGCTCAGGTCTTCCTGAGATTATGGGTAAAGGTATACAGACATGCTTTCAGGCTGCATCCTTCCTCTTCAACCAGACTAGCAGCCCTGCTTTGCTCGATCTTACACTCATAAAATCACAGCATCTAAAGCATTATGAAAACCACTGAGCTGCAAAGTATTCTTTATGTAAAGACTTGTAGCCATGGAAACTCTGAGAAAAGGCAAAATGTTCTGTACTTCAAAGCAATTTTGGGGTCCTTGGGAAGGGGTTGGCCTCAAATAATCTCACCACTCCTGTAGTGGAAATAACTTGGGCAACATGATAAAACCTGCATTTCTAGCTTTGGAAAAATGGTGGCTCTTCCGAAACATAATCCATCTATTTCTCTGCATTTGGAAAATGACCATAAAATACATTTGCAGAAGTTTCTTATCAATGTGTAAAGAGGGAGAAGGGGGAAGGCATCATCACCACAATATTTTCTCTTTGATTCTTTGCATGGTCAAATTAATTTGTATTATGAGATGTGAAATTTTAAAAATTTTCACCAGTCTTGTTATTAACTGTTATTCCAAACCTTAGTAATTGCACTAAACAGCCAGATAATTGATTCCATTAATAATCAAAACAGGCTTTGTAGAGATTCATTTGTATTCAAACACAGATTTGCATTATTAATGTTTTTGGTAGTCCACTACTGGTTGAAAAATACAACATATAAAGCTCCCCCAAAAATCTGGTTTGTAATGTCTTTTGGGAAAAAGTTTTATATATAACTAATTCATGTTTTTATCTTGAATGATTATTGGTTTCAAAGGATAGGTATTAATAAAATAAATATC
>NW_012150952.1:4250295-4251979 GCF_000956105.1 Propithecus coquereli
TTCCAAATTTTTGTTCCTTCAGTATTAAAACTCATTTTTTGTTGCTGTTGTTTGCCTAGTATTATAAGCCACTATAACTAATTTTTCCCAAATTCTCCACTTGATCTTAGCCAAAAGGCCAAGAAGTGATCCTCCCCAAATTCTCTAACACAAATATAAAACCCCTTGGGATATTTTCCATATGGTCAAATCTATTAAGTCTTCCATCAGCTAATATTTTCCCTGGACACCTCTCTCCTGGAGACCTCCTATTCCAATCTGGAAAGACTGTTTTCTAGGCCTCCTACACAGCATCATTCCTTCACCTCCCTTCTATTTTTTTCTCTCTCTTCTTGGATCTGATTTGGCTGGATATGAAATTTTCTGCAGAATTTTGCAGGCTTTGCTCCCATAATTTTGAGTGTTGAGGATGGTTTTTACTGGCTGATGTTCTTTCACTTTCTCTTTATATGTGACCTTTTCTCCACCCTCCCTGAAGTATTTAAGATTTTCTCTTTATCTCATGTGTTCTAGAACTTTCATGATAATATGATTGACACAGTCTTTTTTTGCATTTACTATTTTGGTAACTTTATAGGCTCTTTCATTCTTGTAATGCACGTTCTTCAGTTCTGAAAAATGCTCCCTCTCTCTCTTTGTTTGGATAATTGTTTTCACTCAATTTTCTCTCTTTCTCTGACTTCCATTAGCCAGATATTGGCCCTCCTAAGTTGGCTGTATACCTTAATTTTCTGTTTACCTATCTACTTTATTTGGAATGTCTTTGTCTAAATGTTTTAAAATTTCTGAGTGATTTAACAAATGATCTTCCAATTATTTAAAAAAATTTGACTATCATATACAGGATATGCTTTTATATTCCAAGGGTTCTTTTTGTTTATTGTTCTTTTTCATGCATTTATTCCTTATTTCAAGAATGAAATACCCATTTTTCATTATCTCTCTGAGGATATGAACTATGTTTTGCTTTAAAATTTCCTTCTGTTCTATGTCTTGCTTCTGATATTTTGAGTGCCAGAATCTATAAATTTGTTTTTCTTCTCTGGCTCTTCAGTTTCTGAGATAACAATTCTAGTCTCTTCATCAAGGAGTACATAACTATTGTTTCTACTCGTGGAGCTACATACTGAAAAAGGATCTGCAGTAGAGATATATAACCTTCAGTTTGAGGAATTTAACTTATTCTGCCCATTTTCAGTATATTGTTCCTGCTATAACATCTGGTTATCCTGGGTTTGGACCCTATTTCCCCCTTTTCTGTACAGAATAAATCTCTCATTTCCCACTTGGGTAGTATAAGGAATTAGTATCCTGACAAATACAGAATTGTAGAGGGGAACTGGGTCTAACAACTTCTTAGGTACACTTTGAGTCGATTTCCTATTTTCACATTCATGCAACTCCACATTCTATAATACTTGGTGCCTTCAGTGTTCAGACTTTACAGGGTTTACAGGGATTGAATGGCTTCTTATAAATACTACCCTATAGGCAGTTGGAGGACAGATTTCCACTTTCCGAAAATAAGTTGGAATATCTCATCCTTCCCTGTGTCCTTCCTCATTCTCTATCTCCTTGTAGATCTAAACTTTTTATATTCACTTATAATCATTTAAGTCGTGTTTTAGAAAGAAGCACTGGTAAATACAAGAATTTAAGTTTTCATATTCAAAAATGTATACTT
>NW_012150952.1:4263271-4267498 GCF_000956105.1 Propithecus coquereli
ACTTTCATTGTATATAAATTAGTTTTTTAGTTCTCAGGTTACTATAAATTAAAAAATCTTGAACCAAATATTCTACTGAATATATAAAAATAGCTAAAAATATTGCCAACACATTATTGTATTCTAACAATTAGAAATTTCTCCCAAAGCAAGAATCTAAGGGTGATATTTCTGTTAGAGTCTATTAGCTATAAAAATATTACAGCTATAATCAAAATTCTGGACAAACATCTTTAGTGTTTAACTTTGAGAAGCACAATGGAGGTCTATTGGATTTTTTTTTTTTTTTTTTAGAGCAGTTAACCATTAGCTACTACATAAGAATGCTATTAACATGGTGATATCAGATGATCAAGGCTAACATCAGCATAATGGCTGTCACTCTAGAGTATGATGTCGGGCAGGGTGAAGAGGTACATTATTTTATCTGCAATTTAATCAAATCTGTGATCCATGTAGGGACTTTATAAAGGGATTTAATTTATTTCTGGTAGTTAATGATTCTTTTTTTGGAAATAAAGCTACATATTTATTTTGTCTATAATATGTATATGTTATTGGTCAATGCTAAAATAATCTTGTGTTAATACTGTTTTAACTGTAACATTTTAGTTCAAATCAAATAAAAACAACACATGCCACTTGAAAAGATAAATTAAGAAAACCAACTGAGTTTCTGGGGACATCAGCTTTCCCAGAGAATAAGAGTAGGCTACAATTTATGTTAAAGCTATGGTTATAGTCACAAATGGTTACATGAGCATGAGTCAACAAAACTTAGGCCAAGTCTTTTAAAATTGCTCTCTCAGATACTATTTATCACAGAAGTTAGTTACCTAAATCTTCTAAGTGTGGCCCTGAGAGTTCAGACTACAAGCTTGAAAAAATTGGCTCAACTGGAAAGCAGAAATTTGAAAAATACAATTAAGTCTTATAAAAACCTAGCCATGGCAGAAAATTTTTATCTTTTCACATTTCTTTTTGAGTAAGTAGAAAAAATTGACTAATGATGCAATTTTAACACTGATGTTGGTAGGTAATTATAGATGGTTTCAAAATTAGAAACAGGTGTGCCAACACGGTTGCATGAGCAGAATGAAGAACAATCCCTACCTGATATCACTCTACATAATGGATTCCTTCTACTTTTGATGAGCATTGTGTTCAATCATATAGTAAACACAACTCCATCTGGATTGTATGTCTTGAAGGAGCCATAAAATTGAGATCTTAATGCTTGCATGTTGGAATAAAAGCTTACAAGTTATTATAATTTAATTTAAAATGGGTGTAAAAATTACCCATCCATTTTGGTATTAATATGAAATAGTCAAACTAAGGTAATTAGAAAAGCCATAAATATGGTGGTGCCTGAAATCACTGAGTGATAATGCTTTCATGTTAATGTGAAATTAAATTGTACAACGAACATGCATAGACAACATAAAATAATCTATAAATAATCTGATGACGAATTTAAAACACATTGCTTAAGCCTGAATATGTACAGGTATTATATGTATACATAAATAAAATACTATGCTATTTGTTAATGTTTAATAGTACTATTTCTGTTACTTAAAATTTACTCGTGAAGTGTTCTGATTTACTACATTGACTGTGGGTTTAGGACATATGGTAAGATAAATATCACTGTTGGCATATTTTTTTCAAACGTAATTTAAACATTTATTTCTATTTACAATAAAAAACTAATTTGTTATTCAAGAAGTTAGTTTTCATAGGTGTTCTCTACTGCAGCTTCTCAAATATATATACATAAAAACTCATCAATCTTCTTTAAGAGTTTCAATTTGGACTGTAATAATCTTATCTCCTTCATATATTGGATTATATTATCTACCCCATAGCAAATTTTGGTAGAAAGAATATAACTAAGCTTCTCTTTTCCTTCCATTTTTATTCTGTAGGAGTCTTTTACTTTCTCTGCATAATTTACCTGCAAGATCTCATCTGTTGTTTATGACTTCATCTATCACTTCTTTACTGTCAGAATTCCAGGTTTCAGCACCAAAGACGTCAGGGTGGGAGTCTGCCCTCAGTTCTTGGTGTGCTCTTGGCCGAAGAATGAGCAACCACACCAAAGTGTCAAGTCCAGACTATTATCCCGGTTCTCTGACTCCCTTCATGGAAAAGTCACCAGCAAGTCTAATACGAAGGAGTTGCCTCAGGCAGGGAGCAGTTTCACAAGAGCAGCTCTTTATTATAGGATAAAATGGGTCTAGTTGCCACGAGTGGAGAGAGACAGACCAACTCACTTACTCCCTTCCTGACTTCTTGGATTGTTTCCTTTTATTAGCCCAGTCTGGAGGTGGCCTCTTGGGAGGCATAGCATGTTATCTCAAATGAGCAACAGGTGTCCTCAAAATTCCATCTGCGTATATGAGCTCCCTCTAAGAAAGCCCACCTGGGGTGGGGGGGGGGTGAACTGCAATACAGATTCAAGCTAATGCCATATTAATTACCCTTAGGTTACTCTAGGTCACTTTCTAAATCCTATTCCGAAGGAGAATTCCTAGACTGACAAAGCATTCCCTCCTTCCCCAGGTGTAGCAGTTGCTTGGGATAAGATTAAGGGTGGGGCAACACCAAAATGGAGTGCCCGCCCTTATCCTTCCCAGGTGGAGCAATTGCTTGAAACAGCACCAAAACAGGGAACTCTTGTCCCAAGAAGAGCCAGAGATCCTAACTTTCTACCTAATAAGACCTCTAAATCTAAATCCATAAATAAGACCTTTTCCCAGGTCCACATTTCCAACTATCTAGTGGACATAACCACCTGCATATCCCACAGGTGATTCCTAGTCAGTATGTCCAAAAGTGTGTACTTTCCCTTCTCACACTCCCACTTCTCCAGCCACAGTTGGCTGTTGCCTGAATTCATGACCTTGATGATGCCTTCACTTATGCAGTCTCCTGAGCTAGAGACCTGTGCCATATGTAATACCCCACTTTTCATTATCTCATATGTATAACCCAGAACAAAGTCTTATACAGTCTAATTTTGTTTATGAATAAAAGCTTTAAGTAATATTCTATTGAATGCCTTCTGATTACTAGGCTAGACACTCAGCTAGGTGCTGGGGAAATAGTAGTAGATAAAATAGACAGGATCCCTGCCTTTATGGGACTTACAAGGCTATGAGGAAAGGCTAGGCAAGAGAAAGAAATAATATAAGATGTAAAAATAATTTCAGATCATAATAATCAATAATGAAATGATATTGAGTGATGTAAAAGAATGATTGGGGATTGGTGTCCAAGAGAAAATATCTTTCTGAGAAAAATACACAAGCCAATAAGCCACAGATGGAATGATGAAAAAAAAAGAGGCAGTCCTAGGAAGACATAGGGGAAGTGCACGTGTGTGCCCACGCTGTACAGAAATACATCCTATACTTGGTATGAAACTTTCTTTGTATCCAGAGATCTCTCTCTCTCTCACTATGCTCTCTAGGGTTTGGTTTAATTGTGTCATGTTAAGTATTCACATGGCTTAGACTAGAACTCTCACCACAAGAAATTACACCAACATTTATTTTTGTTGGTACACAGAATATTCTTAATTTACCTCTCCAGGCACGCTCTCTAACATTGTTTTCTGGGGAGTGTAATCACTGTGAATTTAATCAGATGGGCTCACTTGCTCTCAGGCTGCGAGGGTTTCATCAGTGGGAAGCAATTGACAGGAATTGAGGTTGAGAGGTAAGAGTGTTTGGAGTATTTGTTCTCCAGCATTCTTTCCTGCCTTACCATGGTTTGGCAGTTGCTGAGTTCCTCCACCAAAGAACTGGGGCCCTGTCAGACAGCCTCTATCCCAGGGCCCCAGTTCCCTCTCGTTGGCCCTCCAGGCTTCCAGTGGTAATGGTTTCTCTCCCTTGCTCATCTCACCTGCATCACCATCTCATCTTGATTTCCTTAACCCTTCCCATACCTATGTAAATAGTCTATTAAGTACTCTTCAATTATTTATTTTGAATGTTCTCTCTCTCCTGCTGAGACCCAGAATGACAGTATTGTTCACTATTATGCCAATTAGTGATTAATGATACACGTTCTCTTCCAAATTTTTGTTCCTTCAGTATTAAAACTCATTTTTTGTTGCTGTTGTTTGCCTAGTATTATAAGCCACTATAACTAATTTTTCCCAAATTCTCCACTTGATCTTAGCCAAAAGGCCAAGAAGGGATCCTCCCCAAATTCTCT
>NW_012150952.1:4279548-4281250 GCF_000956105.1 Propithecus coquereli
CAGGCAGCTCTATTCAAAATGAATACTGATAGACTCATGCCAAGGGGGAAAAAAAATCTGCTCAATTGTTTCCCTTTCATGTTCGGTATGAAGCAAGGCTGCTGGTTTCAAGCAACTCACAGGAATCACATAAAAAGTTGTCATTTTGGAAAGGAAGTAAACCCCTTGATTTCCTTCTCTTTTCTGACTGCTCTGGCTAGGACTTCCAGCACTATGTTGAATAGAAATGGTTATAGAGGGCAACCTTGTCTGGTTCCAGTTCTAAGCAGAAATACTTTCAATTTTTCCATTCAGTATGATGTTGGCTGTGGGTTTTTCACAGATCTAGAAAAGATAATTCTACACTTCGTATGGAACTGGAGAAGACCCTGTATAGCTAAAAAGCAAAAAGAACAAATTGGGAGGCATCAATTTACTAGACTTCAAGCTATACTACAAGGCTATAGTAACCAAAACAGCATGGTACTGGCACAAAAACAGAGACATAGACCAATGGAACAGGATTGAGAACCTGGATATAAAATGATCCTCATATAGCCATCTGATCTTTGACAAAGCAGACAAAAACATACACTAGGGGAAAGAATCCCTATTCAATAAATGGTACTGGGGAAACTGGATAGCCACATGTAGAAGACTGAAACAGGATCTGCACCCTTAACATCTCACAAAAATCAATTCACAATGAATAACAGACTTCAACCTAAGACATGAAATCATAAGAACTCTAGAAGAAAATGTTTGAAAAATTCTTATAGACAATGGCCTAGGCAAAGAATTTATGAAGAAGAACCCAAAAGCAATCACAGCATCAATAAAAACAAATAAATGGGAACTGATAAAATTAAAAAACTTCTGCACAGCCAAAGAAACTATCACTAGAGCAAATAGACAACTTACAGAATGGAAGAAAATATTTGCATGCTATACTTCTGATAAAGGCCTGATAACTAGAATCTATACAGAACTCAGGAAAATCAGTGAGAAAAAAATCAAAAAATCCCATTACAAAGTAGGCAAAGGATATGAACAGAAACTTTTCAAAAGAAGATTAACAAATGGCCAAGAAACATATGAAAAAATGCTCAACATTTCTAATCATCAGGGAAATATAAATCAAAAGCACAATAAGATATCACTTAACTCCAGTGAGAATGGCCTTTATCAAAAAGTCCCAAAACAGCAAATGTTGGTGTGGATACAGAGAGATAGGAACACTCATACACTGGTGGTGGTGGGACTGCAAACTAGTACAACCTTTATAGGAAGTAATATGGAGATACCTCAAAGAACTAAAAATAAAAATACCATTTGATCCACCAATCCTGCTACTGGGCATCTATCCAAAGAAAAAAAAGTTATTCCATAATAAAGACATCTGCACTGGAATTTTTATAACAGCACAATTTGCAATTGCAAAGATGTGAAAACATCCCAAGTGCCCATCAATACATGAATGGATTAATAAAATGTAGTATATGTATACCATGGAGAACTACTCAGCCACAAAAAACAAAACAAAACAAAAAAAAAACGGTGAATTAACACCTGGATGGAGGTGTTAATTATCCTGGATGGAGCTGGAGCCCATTCTCCCAAGTGAAGTATCACAAGAATGGAAAAACTAGTACCACATATATTCACCATGAAATTGGTACTGATTAATTGATCAATACTTATGATGTGCACATATGGAAGTAAC
>NW_012150952.1:4281300-4282375 GCF_000956105.1 Propithecus coquereli
CATGGCAGGAGATTATAGGAGAGGAGGTGAGACAGGTGGCAGAGAGCCAGTCTATGTAGAGCCTTTTAGAGCCTAGTAAGGACTTTGGTTTTACTCTGGAAAGAATGGAAAGCCATTGGAAGGTGTCATTCAAGGAGTGACATTAACTGACACATTTTAGCAGGATCATCCTGACCACATATAAAGAATAGACTAAATGAGAAATAAAGGCAGGAGGAGGAGTAGGACTGGTCAGAAGGCTATAGTAATAATTCAGATGAAAGATGATTGTGGATCGGAAAAAGAAAAGAGTGGGAGCAGTGCAAGTCGATTGAATTCTGGACGTATTCTGAAGGTGGGGCCAAAGGATATTCTGATTGATGTGTGGTATGAGAGGAAAGGCAAGATTATTGTGACCCCCAAGGCTTCTGGCCTGGCCAACTGTAAGAACAGAGATCATTAACTGGGTTGGGGTTGATACTGTGAGGTCTGTTTTGCACACATCAAGTTTACTACACTTAATATTCATCCCAGAGGACGCCTTGAAGAAGCAGTCGGATGTGTGGATCTGGAGTTCAGGGATAAGTCCCAACTGGAGATATCAATTTGTGAGTTACCACATTATATATGGTATTTAAAGCTGTGAGACTATAGGAGAAAAGAGAAGAGGTGCAAGGACTGGACAGGGACTGGAGCACTCTAAGTTTTAGAATTAGAGAAGGAGGAACTAGCATAGGAGGCTGAGAAGCAGCTGCAAGGAAGTAGGAGGAGAACGAGTGTGTTGTCCTAGATGTCAATTGCCAGATAGCTTCCCAAGGAGGACATGGTAATCAAGTATATCAAATGCTCCTGACAGTGCAAATAAGAGGAGAAGTGAGAAAGAGACCATTGGATTTAGAAATGTGGAAGTCATAGGTGACCTTGAAGGGAATAACTTTAGAGGTGGGGTGGTCACAGAGACCTGACTGGGTTCGAGATAAAATCAAAAGAGAGAATTGGGTGACAGTCATTTAAGGCAACATCTTTAAAGACTTTTACTATAAAAGGAAGAAGAAATGTAGGAACTGAGGGAAGAGTGAGAGAATTTTCTGATTTT
>NW_012150952.1:4282458-4284865 GCF_000956105.1 Propithecus coquereli
TGAGGAGGAAAAAAAAAGAAACAGCAAGATGCCTGCATGGCAGGAGATTATAGGAGAGGAGGTGAGACAGGTGGCAGAGAGCCAGTCTACGTAGAGCCTTTTAGAGCCTAGTAAGGACTTTGGTTTTACTCTGGAAAGAATGGAAAGCCATTGGAAGATGTCATTCAAGGAGTGACATAAACTGACACATTTTAGCAGGATCATCCTGACCACATATGAAGAATAGACTAAATGAGAAATAAAGGCAGGAGGAGGAGTAGGACTGGTCAGAAGGCTATAGTAATAATTCAGATGAGAGATGATTGTGGATTGGAAAAAGAAAAGAGTGGGAGCAGTGCAAGTCGATTGAATTCTGGACATATTCTGAAGGTGGGGCCAAAGGATATTCTGACCGATGTGTGGTATGAGAGGAAAGACAAGATTATTTGTGACTCCCAAGGCTTCTGGCCTGGCCAACTGTAAGAACAGAGGTCATTAACTGGGTTGGGGTTGATACTGTGAGGTCTGTTTTGCACACATTAAGTTTACTACACTTAATATTCATCCCAGAGGACACCTTGAAGAAGCAGTTGGATGTGTGGATCTGGAGTTCAGGGATAAGTCCCAACTGGAGATATCAATTTGTGAGTTACCACATTACATATGGTATTTAAAGCTGTGAGACTATAGGAGAAAAGAGAAGAGGTGCAAGGACTGGACAGGGACTGGAGCACGCTAAGTTTTAGAATTAGAGGAGAAGGAGGAACTAGCATAGGAGGCTGAGAAGCAGCTGCAAGGAAGTAGGAGGAGAACGAGTGTGTTGTCCTAGATGTCAATTGCCAGATAGCTTCCCAAGGAGGACACGGTAATCAAGTATATCAAATGCTCCTGACAGTGCAAGTAAGAGGAGAAGTGAGAAAGAGACCATTGGATTTAGAAATGTGGAAGTCATTGGTGACCTTGAAGGGAATGACTTTAGAGGTGGGGTGGTCACAGAGACCTGACTGGGTTCAAGATAAAATCAAAAGAGAGAATTGGGTGACAGTCATTTAAGGCAACATTTTTAAAGACTTTTACTATAAAAGGAAGAAGAAATGTGGGAACTGAGGGAAGAGTGAGAGAATTTTCTGGTTTTTTGTTTGTTTGTTTGTTTTGGTTGGGGTAGGGGAGGAATAGCATTTATGTATGCTGATGGGACCGATCCAGTGTAAAGGTGGCAGTGATAACAGAGGAGAGAGTAGGGAAAATTGCTGGAGTGAGTGAGGGGATATGATACGGTATATCAGGAGGGGGCTTTTCTTGCTAGAAGCACAAAGCTCATCCTTAATGACGGCAGAAAAGGCAAGATGCATGGCTTATAAGAATGTATTTAAATACGCAAAGGATTGCCTTGGGAGAGAGAAGATACAATTATTTTGTGTCACAACATAGGGCAGAAAGGATGTGGCAAAAGGGTGTACACTACAGGGCAACAGAGTCAGGCTTAATGAAATAAAGACATTTCAGTAAAGAATGTTTGGAACTAGCAGGGCTCTCCTTGAAAAGTAATAAGTTCTCTCTTCTGAGAACTGGGGAACAAAGTCAACTTTTACCAAGTGCTTACTCCAAGATGTGCATTGGGTTAGATGTTCTGTGTACATGATTTCACTTGGTTCTCACAGTTTTATGAAATGAAAAGTATTTCCAACTTGCAGAGGAGGAAACAGACTCATGAGATCGAGTAACATTTTCTGACATTATCCAGAATCGAGTAGTACAGGAGTGGAGGACATGTCTAACTGACCCTCAAGCTATGGTCTTTCCTTACACCACAAATGCTTACAACACAAGTGACTGCATTTAGAAAGTTAAGGATGCAGTACTGCAAGTTTACCTATTATCAGGCAGAGTATGAGAGTGATGGAGTAAAGGCTTTCCAATTTCTTGAAATGCTATGCTCCTCCTTTCTGACTGGTGAAAGTTAGTCTGGGTTCCCTGCCCCATTGCAAGCTCTGGAATGATACCCTATATTCATGAGTGCTATACAAGCTCTGTTTCATCATCTGCCACTTTCCATCCACACTCTTCCTCTTCCTAAAAGATAAAGCACTCCTTGAAGGAAAGTCTCAACTTTATTCATAGCTTCATCCCTTTTCAAGACATGTCCTGCACACAGTAAGCACTTAATATTTATTAAATTGCATTAAGAGTGACAAAAAAGTTAATCTTCTTCAGCCTGCAGGGCTGCAATTCTAGCCTTGCTCCATCAGGTACTAGCTGCTCTCCAGGGAATTTTCTTTACCAAGCTTACTCTGTCAAAGTCAGCCAGGAATTATTTCATAGGTGGCCAGGATAGGTTGAAGGAAAATGCTATCCAAATCAGCTCTTATTCTGTGTACCACAAGTATAAATTAATTTTGTTAGTCAATTAAGGATACAATAGGCAAAA
>NW_012150952.1:4285430-4286882 GCF_000956105.1 Propithecus coquereli
AATGATTAATAATTTATAATTTCCAAGAACCTAAATTATGCAAATGAATTACAACTTTCTTTTCTCCTTCTTTCTGTTTTGTGAGCTCTTGCAAAGGGAATGGTGGGGTGCAGTTCTGTGTGTAGACCAGTGAACAGTGTGTAAGAATGCTCTGCTGCTGATCGGTAGCTTGTCCAGAGTTGCAGTAAAGTGCTGGTCCCAACCCTCCACTCTCATTTTGTCCTGGTGTATTTGGGGGGGCCAACAGGCACAGTTCTATCTGCCCTGCAGAACCAATATAAACAGGGTTACATGAATCTCTGTAAAGCTCCCTGAGTGCAGTAGAGTAAAATGCTGTATAGGTACAGTATAGAAAATAACAAAATCCAATATGATCTCTTAAACTCTATAGAAGGCTAATTTCAAAATAAGGAACTTATTCTAAGATGTGAATACTTTGGCGGTTGCTTACTGAAGCTGTCCTTTCCTCACTGGGCTCTCTCACTCCTGCCTCAACTGCTTTATACACATTTTATGAACTGTGAGTTTTTAGGATGCTTAAATCCTGGGCATTATTCCTTTAAATGATTTTATTATTATTTTGGTTGTTGTTTTATAAACATCTTATAATTCTAGCTTAGGGACTCTGGCCCCATTTTAAATTAAACATATCTTTACTATGACCAAACATGAATAATATGTTTACCTATTTTGAGACCCAAAAGCTTATCTCCCCTTGGGACCTGTCAGGAATGACAGGCAGCTCTATTCAAAATGAATACTGATAGACTCATGCCAAGGGGGGAAAAAAATCTGCTCAATTGTTTCCCTTTCATGTTCGGTATGAAGCAAGGCTGCTGGTTTCAAGCAACTCACAGGAATCACATAAAAAGTTGTCATTTTGGAAAGGAAGTAAACCCCTTGATTTCCTTCTCTTTTCTGACTGCTCTGGCTAGGACTTCCAGCACTATGTTGAATAGAAATGGTTATAGAGGGCAACCTTGTCTGGTTCCAGTTCTAAGCAGAAATACTTTCAATTTTTCCATTCAGTATGATGTTGGCTGTGGGTTTTTCACAGATCTAGAAAAGATAATTCTACACTTCGTATGGAACTGGAGAAGACCCTGTATAGCTAAAAAGCAAAAAGAACAAATTGGGAGGCATCAATTTACTAGACTTCAAGCTATACTACAAGGCTATAGTAACCAAAACAGCATGGTACTGGCACAAAAACAGAGACATAGACCAATGGAACAGGATTGAGAACCTGGATATAAAATGATCCTCATATAGCCATCTGATCTTTGACAAAGCAGACAAAAACATACACTAGGGGAAAGAATCCCTATTCAATAAATGGTACTGGGGAAACTGGATAGCCACATGTAGAAGACTGAAACAGGATCTGCACCCTTAACATCTCACAAAAATCAATTCACAATGAATAACAGACTTCAACCTAAGACATGAAAT
>NW_012150952.1:4298157-4299770 GCF_000956105.1 Propithecus coquereli
AGACAAATTGTGGGCCTGGACTGAAAAGGGATAGAGATGAGATTGAACGAAGGGCCCAGAGGATGAGACCAGTCAACCAGATATCCTTGGGCTAAGAGGGTGGGGCCACTGCCAAGGTAGGATGGGAGGACACAGCACAGAGCCATAGATGGTTATTCTCAGATCTTGAAATCTAATGGAATTTACCCTTGCTGAGTTTTGGACTTATTTGGGAATCATGACTCCTTTTTTTTTTTTTTTCCTCTCTCTTCCCCTTTCTCCCTGTTGGACTGGGAATGTCTACCCTATTCCTGTCCCACCACTGTATTTTAGAAGGAGGTAACTTATTTTCTTGGTTTCACAGGAACACAGAGGGAAAGAAATTTTGTCCTAGGATGGACCATATCCAGAGTCCCACCCACACTGGATTTAGATGATTTAAAGATAATATTTGGGACTTTTTGAGTTAAGTATATTTAGATGAGATTTTAGACTTAGGATTGATGATAAAATAGGTTGACTTCTGGGGATGCTGGGATGAGTGAATGTATTTTTCAAGTTAGAAAGACATGAATCGGGGGGTACAGAGGGTGTACTATTTTGGATTGAATTGTGTCACCCAAAAAGGTATGTTGAAGCCCTAAACCCCGATACCTATAATTGTGATCTTATTTGGAAATAAATAGGGTCTTTGCAGATGTGATCTAATTAAGATGAGGCAATAATGAATTAATGGATTAGTGTGGGCCCTAATGACTGGTGTCCTTATAAGAAGACAAGAAGAAAGACACAGATACAGGGGGAAGATAGCCACATGTAAATGGAAACAAAGATTGGATTTATGCTACCATAAACAAAGGAATGCCTGGGGCTACCAGAACAGGCAAGGAAGGATTCCTCCACTAGGGGCTTTGGAGGGAGTATAGCCTTTCCAGCACCTTGATTTTGAACTTCTAACCCCCAGAACTGTGAGAGAATAAATTTCTGTTATTTTAAGCCACTGAGTTTGTATTGCTTTGTGATGACAGGTCTAAGAAACTAATACAGCCCATGATAGGGAACATAACATAGTTTTTCTTTGGCCTCCAGCATTCAACACTTCCTCCTCTTTTAATAACTGTATCTGATTTTCCTCTCCCACTTTCATTACATTTGGTTTGCAGAGCTTACTCTACCACCAATGGTTCCAAAACTAAATATGTGACCTATACATTTTCCATTCCCCTAGCCTCAGTAATTGCTTCAGGGATGAACGTGTAACCCAATCATAGCCAATGGAGAAGGAGAAGGCTGGAGCTACTGCAGCCATGTTACTACCATGAGAGGATAACCTGTCTGAGAACAGAAACGACAAATACAGAGCAGAACCATGAGACTTGAGAGAGGTTCTATAATCTGTAACACAATCAACCCCATGTAAACCTGGCCCTACTGCTAGAATTTTTAGTTACCTGAAATAATTCCCTTTTGCTTAAGCCATTTTTTAATACATTTTCTAACACTTTCAAAAGATTTCTATGTGCTAAATCTCCCAATTCTTGCCACTGCCCTCCTTCAGTTGCTTTCAACAATCACTGAGTACCAGACCACTCTCTCCTAGTCCATCTAGTCCATTTCTTTTTTTTTTTTTTTTT
>NW_012150952.1:4300510-4303658 GCF_000956105.1 Propithecus coquereli
CATATATGCATTCTTTTTAATTTGAGAAATTTTGTTTTTAAATTGCTTATAGATTCAATATAGTTATTTTCCTCAAGCTTTATGCAAAAAATACTATTTAGATTTTCTCTATTTTTCCTTTGTCAGCAGCATAATTTTATATACTCAAATAATTGAATGAAAAAAATGCAATTTTAAGATTTCTTTTAAAAGTAGACATATTTAACACATATATTTATTGTGAATGAAAATAAACAAAGAACATCCTCATGGATGTGGATATACCAATCTTCTGTCTTCCTCTTCTAAAGCCAATTTAATAATTTGATAAGGTCATATAGAAACTATTTAGAAATTGTATAAGGCCATGATTTAGAACATAGATTTTCTGTTGATCATACATAGCATTATAATTTTTTTTCCTTTTTTTTAAGACAGAATCATCCCTGATTATCATGGATCTTACTCATCTTTGAAATGGAAATCATTTCTTTGCTAAAATTGTATATTATCAACCATTTATCTGAGTGTTTAGAGATTATGCATTTATTAATAATTGTAACTGACTATAAAATGTGATTTTATAATGATATATATCTTAATGCTGCCATTGAAACTTCAGTTTTGATAGGACATTTACACATCAATGCTAAATTTAGCCTACTAAAATAGAAATAATATTTTAAAAACTCAAATGATTACCCCAGCAATGTTCCGAAGGACTTCTTCAATATACAAATACCCTCTTACTTATGTGTACATAATGTATTCATATATACGTATTTTTTTATATTTAGCTGTGAATAGCTATCCTTTGTGTATAAGAACAAAGGCGCTTGCCCATATTTGTGACAAAGTAAAAGAGAAAATAAGAACAAAATTATTTTCTAATATAGACACAGCGTACATAATTTTTTTAAAAAGCTATATCCAGTTTACAGTATCGAAACCTTTCTTTTGTTAGCAACACTGTTTAAAATATCTTCTCCCCAAGGAACAATACCCTAGATACATAGTATCTACTTCTGGTGGCTGGCGCAGCTAGTCCTCCAGAGGCACATGATTATCATTGCCTTTAAACAGGGATTTCTCATGAAATGAGTATTTAAACATTAGATAATAAGGGAATAAAGAAGAAAGATGGCCACCAGTAGGGAACGCTATACATACTTGAATACTAATGTTTAAATGTGTTGCATTTAGGGCAGAACTTCCTGCCTGCAGTAGCACTTGTATGAAGCTGCTCTATTCAGTCTGCTGCTATGACAACTATCCAGGGGCAAATGTCAGGTCAGCTCCCTGCATCTGCGTCTTGGTATAATCGCTTTGTCAGAAACCTAATAGCTGCCTTCTTTTTCTCACTGAACAGAGAAAAGCAACAGTAGCCAAAGAACTAAATGTTGCGATAGTCTTTATCTGCTCTACGACCTACATCCTTGGTTCCTATTATATTGTAATTGTGATTTTCTCTATTTGGTGCTAAAACTGTGTTTACTAAGAAGTCAGACAACATTTTAAATTACAGCATTAATCCTAATGATTACCTCTCTATTTGGCTGCATACTACCTTTTTCAGGCTCGAGCATTCATTTTGTGTTATTGGGCATCTTGTTCAAAAGCTCTTTTTCTCCCTGAAGCTGAACTTTTGTCAAGCTACATCAAGCCTACATATAGATGTTTATTAAGTGCCTACCCTTATCCCAGTATGTGACTAGGTATCTTTAGGGCTCACTATGATAAAAAGCCAAGGTTGTTTTATTCCTACAAAGTAATATAAAATTGTAGAGTCAAACAGTATTCCACAGGACACATGGAAGCCATTACGATGTCAGCTGGGTATATAATTAATTACTAAAATAGGTAGTGCTGATGGTTGTTGCTATATAGAGAACTGGGAAAGGGGCTTAGTTTTGTGGACTGAGATTTGATCTAGGGGGAACTTCTTAAGGTAGGTGTACCTTGAGATGGGTCTACAAATAAACATAGGAGTGCATTTGGAACTGAGAAACTACTTGAGCAAAGACACGCTGGTAGAAAGAGTTAGGACAACTGCTCCACACTCAAATATCTCTAAATCCCCCAAATGTCATTCATACAGAAAAAAAACAGGAACAACAAGTAAGAAATACATTTGCTACTTGGGTAATTTCTAGCAGTAAATAATAATGGTAATAATTTATACTTTACTGAGTTTTTGAAAAGATTAAATGAGAAAATATATGTGGGTGTAAATTAAAACTATAAAATAACACACAAGTATTAATACAACTGTATATGATATGCTTCCCAATGCATGTCTTGATTTATTTACGAAATATATTCAGATGATACTTTAATAACTGAATGGTGAAGGACCTGGAATTTAAACCTGGATCTGGGTATTTGAAATAGTTGCAAGAAATTTTGTTACTAGAATATGAATTATCAAATGATAGTTCAAGAAATTAATTTAATGTAAAGAACTATAGAAAGGATCTTGTGGCTATTTGATGTTTCTTTTTTTTAATTGGAACTAACTGATCAACACCCATATGCACATATAGTAGTAAAACTCAATGGAAAGTAAGCAGGATCTTGTATTTTTAAAAACTAAAACGCAGGATCCCATATAAAGAATTAAAGAAAACACACGAATAATTGGGCTTTCCCTAGAAAGAAAATTTTCCTCACACAGAGACTCATACAAAGCTTGACAGCTTCATTGGACTTCTCAAACTTGCTTCATAGGCAATGATTAATGATAGAAAAATGCAAATGAATTAAACTAATGTGACCTTCTGAGTTCTGCAGCCAAAGGAGTATTCAAATTCTTGCATGCTATGAATGTATGATGACATTAAGAGGTGAAATTTATGAAGCATTCCGATTTTCATTATTCAGAACATTACCCTGAATTCCAAAGGGAGCTAAATTTTTTGCACTATATTTTTCTTTTTTCTTCTTTTAAAGGGAAATTATATTTCTAGTGACATAAAAAAATGCATGGGCCAAAGAAAGGAAAGAAAGGAGGAAAGGAGAAAAGGAGGAAAGAAGGAAGGAAGGAAGGAAAGAAGGAAGGAAGGAAGGAAAGAAGGAAGGAAGGAAGGAAGGAAGGAAGGAAGGAAGGAAGGAAGGAAGGAAGAGAGGCAAGGAAGAAAGAAGGAAAGGAAGAAAGAAAATGTAAGCTGAA
>NW_012150952.1:4305066-4307280 GCF_000956105.1 Propithecus coquereli
GTGGCATAAGCCAAACACGTCAGACTCTTCATTTATCTGCTAAGCCTAAAAATAACTGGTTTTAAAATAATATTAACAAAGATGCTATCTTGATGGAGAACCCAGTAAACCATATGTTTCCTTGACTTTGGCACCAAAAGTGTATCAACATATTATGTTGAATTTCTGTGTCTGAATTCAAACCACCTACTCATATCCTGCCATTTATCCCCTTGAAATTAATAACATCCTAAACCAAAGATGTACCTAAAGTTTTAAAAAATCATTTTCTGTATAAAAGTGGGCGAATTCTCAATGAAGCCAGAAAACCAAATAGTAAAATAGAATGAGTAATGGAAATACAATAAAATCAGAAACTGTGGCCTGTTTCCAGCTTCCTGAAGAAACCATAGAGGTCACCCAAAAGAAATAAAATTTCTCAGTTTCAGATTCCCCATCCATGAGAGGGGGAAACCATTTGATCTGCATGCCTCACAGGGACTAGTAAAATGCCATATGTACTTCACTACTCAGATATATATTGATCTATCATTAGGTAAGAAAAATATATGCACTAACAACAAAGTTTTAACAGAAATAACCTTAGTCTCAATTTAAAAATAAAAAAATAAAAATGCATTTATTAAAAACTGTAAATGTCTGTTTTTTGAGACATCGTAAAAAGCAATCTTTAAGGTAGAAAGAATAGTAATCTTGGTATGTAGTTACATAAGCTAAAATCATAAGAATACATTAAACTTAGATTCTTTATTAGCTGGGCACATGTTGTATTAAATAGCACGGAAGAATAAGCATTTCGAAATCACTCATATTTAGCTTAGGAATATACTGTAACCATATGATTATTTTGTGACAGTTAATCTTCATAATTACTTTTGGTGTATGCTCATATTTAAATATTGCATTTAAGTAGCCAAACAGAAATAAGAGGTGGTATGGAAAGTACTCCCACAATATTAGGACCTCACTTATCCCAGTCCCATCCGCACCCCATTGTTCATTGGTTTCTAAAGCTTCCTAGAAACTGGGCATGCCACTGTCCTTCACTGCGACTCTCTGGCACGCACTTAAACTCCACAAAACTTCACAGGGTATATAAGACCTCTGCACAATCTAGTTTAAACCTTTACATGCAATTCTCTGTCCTTTCATTTCTTTCCAAGAAGCCCAAGTTTCCTTCACAGGAAACTGCTGTTTTTAATACTCAAGAGCTTCTCTCATTTGGAAATACTCCATATGTCTAGAATATTGTGCTCTATCTTTTCTGCCTGTCAAAATCTCCTTCATTTCTCAAGGTCTGGTTCAAACAGTGCCTCCTCTGGGAAGCCCTCCTGGATTCTCTAGACAGAGTTAGCAACACTCTCCCCTGGCTCTCACAGCAACCTGATGACAGACTTATAACTTAATTTAGCTTTTTCATTAAGCTTTAACAGAATGTGAGTTTATTGATGAAATACATTATGTCTTATTCATCTCTAAAGTAGAATACAAACACCTGTTCCCTAGTGAGATTGTCAGAATTATTAATAAGAATCTAATACTGAAAAGCACTAAGTAAATCCAAATAAATCTGACACTTGGTAAATTCTCAGTAAAAGTTCTCCCTCTTTACTTCTTGTGTAACATTTATACTCAGTAAAATGCCTGACACATGGCAACTGCTTAATTCATATTTGCTGAAAAAGGAAACCAATTTAGGGTCTATTCAATAGTAGTTTCTCCAATTATTCATATTCCTTGCTGATAGAGATATATGAAATACTTAAGAAAATACCTAGAGGAGTTCAAAAATCATGGAAAAGATGAAAGTTTATAATTTTTGTCAATAAAAATTTGTATTTCCAGAACTCATATTGGAATTAATTCATATTTGAAGTCTAGCCAAATTAAATTAATGCAGAAAGAATATAAGTTAGTTAGGCAATTATTTTACTCACAAAATACCCACAGAATTCAGGTCAAATATTCTTCCCTGCAGAGCAAATGCAAAATTCCAGTAGAACTATTTTAACCACAGTTCTCAAATGTTATGTGATGTATACAATGGATTCAAGTTTTAAAATTAGAATGATAAATATGTATTATAGTTATCCGTGAGTGGTATTTTATAGATCCACAAAACATTTTAATCTTTGTCTTTCCTTAGTTATGTTTATAATTATTTCTATATGTTTACACAAAGTAATGGAATATATACTTCCATATTTTAATGGT
>NW_012150952.1:4323150-4324584 GCF_000956105.1 Propithecus coquereli
TTAGTTTTTTATTATGGATAATTAAGATAAGAAAAAGACATTCTAGAGATGAGAAGAGGAGACAGAACTATACAGATAAACCAAGAGAAAGATTGAGTAAAACACCAGTGAACAATGAACCAAAAATAAACTCATCTACACTACACAGACATACACCCTTAGAAAAGAGACATAAAGATGATATGCAATTGGCATACAGTAAGTGATTAATTAATAAGGGAGTAAGCTCAGGACATGGATTTTCATTATGTTATATCTCCATTTTATGGTTTTCTAGTCTTTCAAAGTTATGTTTACTTTCATCAAACCAGCATAATTTATTGGCATTTGGCAGTAGACCAGAAGATATTAAAGAACATGATCAGGTCACTATCATAAATGATGAGGTAAATTTAAAAAACTGTTGTAAATGAATTAAGAGTTAGAACCTCTTAATAAGTAATTAGCCTTTGATTTGGGTATTAAACAGAATTATAACTTGTTAGTTTCCATTTTCATCATGGAAAACTTTTTGTTGTTTATCTCCATTGATCACATGAACATGTATTTTTCAAGTTTAAATTCTCATCATAAAGATATAAAAATTGTATCTCTGTGCACTATAAATCGCTCAAGAGTTTTTACTCTTCTATATAAATCTAACTAAATTCAGTGTATTTGCAATAGCTGGTGATCACCAGACTGCAAGAAGCCTCAGTACCTGTTGTCTCTCCAGACGCATCCTCTTGGCAGCATTTCTACTCTCACTCTCACAGGCTGAAGCCAAGATACTCTCTGCAACTGCTGAAGTAAGGTGAGAAGGAATAGGTCGAGACTAAAAAGAAAAAGAGAAAAAAAATATGAAAAAAATTATTAACAGTATCATTAACAGGCAGGCCAATGCTATTCTCAGAAGAGCTCACAGGACCATCGACACGTGCAGGAGTATCCATTTATTTCAACTGAACTTATTTCAATAAAAAGAGGAAATGGAAGTTGCAAAGATGAAAAATGAAAGCTAGTTAGAGGTTAAAGCTATTGTTGCTACACAGATCCATCATTCATTCCCACAGACCCATTGTCACAAGTACCTAGTCTGGGACATTAAGCTGGAGTTTGAACAGGCAGTGACAAAATTGCTAACTGGATCTTACAAATAAAACAAGTTCTTTAGTTCATTTATAACATATGACAATGCACAAGGAAACAAAACAAAAACAAGTGACAGGGCTGAAACATAGTTTAAAAAAAAACTAATAGATACTCAGACCATGTCAAACAATCTTAATATGAAATATTATGAATATTTACAGCCTAAGTTGTGACACAATTGATGTGATTAAAATGCTTTAAAAATACTTATTTTAGTTTAAATACAAACTAAAAAGTCAATCCTAGCATTATTTTGATATACCAAAGGTTTGGTGTTTTCACTGTGAGATAATGGTTACCCGT
>NW_012150952.1:4324634-4327235 GCF_000956105.1 Propithecus coquereli
GAATAATTTCCTAGATAATATAAAAATTTCAGATTTTGATGTTTAAAAAACAATGAGTATATGCTAAAATGCATTGAGGATTAACCTCAGCTCTGTGAAATCTGATCCCCAACGAAGCAGTAGTCTCCTGTCCTTGCCACTGGCTTGCTTTAGGCTGAAGCTGCATAATAAGCTTCCTCTGGACTTCGGTGCAAAATGGACATACAGAATAAAGTATTTAACACATCCATAACACCTTTCATGTTTACAGCTCAAAGAGCTTTAAAAACTCCAATTCATTCATCAAGCTTCACAAGCTCTGAAGGACACGCGTAACTACAGCTCTTCGCGTGATTAACTATTGGCAGCAAGTGTTCAGATGGGAGGCTTAACAGAAAACAGATTTTAACTGTTCAATTTTTGAATTTTGTGTTCTGCCTTAGAAAGTCAGAGGCACAATGAAGAACCACTGAGTCACTGTAGAGTTCTCTGTATTGTGAGTTGGGTTATGAATGCACACAGAAAGGATGATCTCATTGTCAACACGCAAAAGAACTCTGGCTGTCTCTACTTGGGCAAAGACTGTTTAGATCCAATTTGGAGGAGGGTCCTGACCAACTCCATGCTTTGGTGAGAAGCAGAATCACTTGGTAGGAGTCTCCATGTGGCGTATCAAAGGAAATCCATAGAATTCATAGTAAGAAGAAATGATTTAGACATTTTTGAAACACTAATTATAAACACTGAACTAGTGTTCACAGTGCATAATCAGTTCTCCCAAAGTAAAACACTTTGGGAATTTTGTGAAATTTAGGCTGATATCCAGGTAAAACCTGGTTTGCTAGTTATGGTAGAGTGCAAAATATTTGTGAATGAAGTAAATCATTTTCCAGAAGAAAACTACACTATCAAAACATTGTGAGCAGAGGCACACATGATATGAGTTGTAAGATTTGATTCTAGAATATGGGTTTTCCCTTGGTGAATATGATTAATGAAAAGACAATATAGAATTGTGGAAAGATCTCAGGTGTTAGCATTACCTAATACACTCATATCCTGACTTTCCCATGTAGCTTGCATGAGTTATCCCAATTCTCTGGCCTCAGATTCCTTACATGTAAATGAGAATAATAATACTTACTCTCGTGGGGTTGTTGAGAATAATAAACGAAAAAAATGTCTGTAAAGTACCTAATGGATTTTTCTAATAAATCATAGAGTGCCATTTAAAAAATCATTTCTTCTTATTCCCCACAAATCTCAAGCCCTCTGAACACTTTTAGGAAAGAACATTCCTATATGAAGATGATATTGGGCATCCTCCATTCCTAGGATATGGAGACTTGCAATAAATAATCAGTGCGTATGAGGACATAGAAAGAGGAAACAACTAACATGGGAAGTTGGCTCAAGGACCATCGGCCCCCACCCTTCCCAGTCCCTGCCCCTGGGACAGTAGTAGGAAGTCTCACTCCTCATTATTTCTAATAGTTTTCTTCAATGGGTGGAAGCTCTAGGAAGCAAATTTGAGCTCAATTTAAAGACTTTCAAAACAATTATAGCTCTCTGACAGTAGGAAAGTATATTAGTAAATAGTAGATCTTTAGCACTGGGGTGGAATTTGAGATATTCAAGCAAATGTTAAATATATCTTTAACAATACATAAACTTGTGAAATACATTATGCTTTTATATGCATTGACTTAATCCTCACAGTAACTATGGATTTGACATTTTGATCCCCCATTTTATAGATTAGGCCAAGAGTGATTAAGTAATTGGACCAAATATTGGTAGATGAGCAGCTTTGGGGGATATTGTAGAGTGATACTGTAGGTAGTACATAACAGGAATCAGTCATTTAATTTTCATAACAACTCTATATATGATTGGCACTATGCAGGGATATTCTCGAGTATAGACTGGGGGGATATATGGCTAGAAGATAACAAGGAGAGCTCTGCAAATCCCAGAATTCTATTATTCCGATTTCTAGAATTAGGATCTTTTTCTCAAATGGACTTAGTCTGACTTCAAAACTCTTGTGCCTGAGACAGTATTATTAATGCTTCTTTCTAGTTTATTGATACAAATGCAGTGACAAAAAAGCTAGACATCAAAGTCTTCTTTTCTAGGCTAAAATTATGGATGTTTACTATGTGCCAGGCAAAATGCTAAGTACATATCATGAATCTATCATTTAAGGTTCTCAGAACGACCCCTAAGGATTAGTACTATTACTATTTTTGTCTTTCATATGAAGAAACTGAAGCACACAGAACTGGAAGAGCTTGCTAAGGTCACACAATTAGTAAGGGTAGAGATGAGAATCAAAACCAGGTCTATTCAACTATAGAATGTGCAATCCTAACCACTATGCTAGATGGTGTTATATATAGTGCTTTAACTCATTGTAAGTAAGTAAATTTTATAGATATAACAATGATAGTATCTCAGCTGAGGGCATGTATATGTAAATAAATACTGGTGGCATGATTAATAAATTCAAAATTGGAATTTTTACATACTTTCTATCCAAAGCTAAAACAGTATTTTTTACTTAACTAAAGGCTTCATCTTTTGCAGCATTCAGAATTATTAATTATTGCATATTTTAAT
>NW_012150952.1:4327285-4328031 GCF_000956105.1 Propithecus coquereli
ATGATGAAGGCAAAACTCACTGAAAATTTGAGAGTTTAGAGCTTCATGTTCAGTCTCTTCAAAAAGAGTAACTGAGTCATAAGGATTCACTATCAAGGAATAGATCTGAGAATTTAGGCTTCTCATTCCTGTATTCAAATTCTAGACTATTTTGTCCATAGCAGTGCTTCCCCAAGCCAGTGTTACCTCCCCCTGGGAAGATTTGACACCTATATAGCAGGTGCTACTGGCATTAAATAGGTGGGAAACAGGTTCACTAGAAACCCTGATATTTTCCAGGCAGTCTTATGTGATTAATTGTCCCTGTTCCCACAGGAATTTTTAAAAGTCCTGCTAGACATCTTTGTAGGTGAAAAGCCTATTTAGAATAATCTGAGCCCCACAACTTAACCACATTTTAGGTATAATCACAAAGTTTATGCCTGATTTTAAAAATATATTGAATTATCTAAGGAATACCACTATGATGTAAATCAAGGGAGTATTGTACTATGTTTTGTTTGGAACTTTAGCAACAGTTTCTTACCATTTGGAAAGTTCATGCCCCTACCACTGTGAGTTGTCACAAGATATTAATACTTATGTCAGAGGACAGTTTAGCTGTTGCATTCTCATTGATATGATGTACAGGTGCGAGCATCTGATGACTTCATTATATCTTCTAGTGCCACAGTGTCCCCACGTTTCCACATGAAAATACATGTTATTTTATCATGTATTACTATATTGTCCTTTAATGCATAATT
>NW_012150952.1:4339626-4340813 GCF_000956105.1 Propithecus coquereli
TAGTTTTCAAAGAATTTACTATATCTCAAATATATAATCAAATGTGTACCTCCAGATGGAAACCCAGAACCATCCTCATTTAATTTTTAGGTAAATGTTAATGGGTAACTCCTATTGGGTGCTTAGGATGTACAGGCATTAATACAAAAAGCTTAGATTCATTATCAAATTTAATCTTCCAGTCTTTGAGAAAAGTACTTATATTAATCATATTTAAGATAAAAATAAATATATAACTTGGCAAGATCATGCAGCTATGTATGTGGAAACTCCTGGATTTGAATCTAAATCTGATGACAAATTGGGAATATAATCCTTAGTAAGCAATTATTCTCATTTTACAACTAAGGCCTAAGTGAGCTTACATAAAGCTAAAGCTCTTCAATACTACACATTCCTGCAAAGGAATCCATTTACAACTGACACCTCTTTGCATTTAAGCAAAGAATATATTAGGATCTCCCTAACAGCCTTCTCTTAAAATGATTGAAATCCTCCTAATATATTTTCCTATTAATTCTTTAAAATCCTTCTTCAACAGTAGAACAAAGATAAAAATGTAACTTATCTAAGTTATGCCACAAGTTCTAAAATGATGCAATCTAAATTCACAAGATTTTAATGTTCAAGCAGCCAGAAGTGCCAAGAAATTACTGTATATGAACCATAACAAAACATAGTTTCGTGCCCCAAATGAGAAAACAGGAGTCAGGCAGAATTTTTTCTCTCCTGTGAGGTAATCTTGTTAAAAATCCCTTTAGTTCTAACATTGACAAACTATAATAAATGCCAATGCTCCCAATAGCACAGAGCTCAACTATATAAAAGTTATTTTGGCATTTTTCCTGCATGATTTGGCTTTTATCCATTTCACAACTCAAAAGTACTCATATCAAGATAATGAGAAGGAAATTAATCAATTTTTTCCTTATAAAACAATTTCATCATAGAAAAATTTAAAACTATTGTTTACCATGGGTTCTGAGAATCATCTTCATTTAAACTCTCCTTTCCATCACTACATTTGATAGGTGAGAGCTTGTTCTAATATCACTACTTTAGGGTCTCCCTGGGACATAGCTAGCAAGGTATGTTAAAGGCTATAGTCATAGATTCCATCAGGGATGAGTGCTAAAAATTTCCTTTTAAATTTTAAAAGTGACCATCACATACAAAAGCTTCCATGT
>NW_012150952.1:4342828-4345327 GCF_000956105.1 Propithecus coquereli
GTCATATAATTGTCTTCTTTAGAGAAAGGAAATAAACTCCATAAAAATTTACGATAAACTAGGCTGTATTTTAAGTTAGTAGTTTTTAAAATTAAAATATTAATTGCAAGATACTGTGAAACTCATATCACACAATAAAAATTAGCTCATCTCTCAATTAATTCCCACCATAAAGTAGCACGTTAGTAAATATCTATTCATTCACTCAATCTTTCATTCGACAATTTTAATTCAGTTGAATTGAACATTAATTGAGAGACTTTCATGAGCAATAACTACTTGCACTGTGTAAGACATTGTGGGTGATACAGAGATGAACAGGTGAAGCAGCATAGTACTCAAGGAACATAACTTCTTATTAAGGAGCCAAGGCCCATATATAGATAACAGGAATATAAGACAGGATAAAATAAAACTACAAAGGATGTACCACAAAGTACAATTTGCACACAGAAGAAAGAGAGATTTGAGGCTGCTCTTAGCTAGAAGTGAGGGTTAACTAGATAAAGACACAATTAATTTAGTCCTCCAAATAGTTCAACAAACTGAGACAATGAGGGTTTCCCAGTAAAGGGAACTGTGAAATTCAATTTCAGATTAAGTTGCATTTTATCATGTTCTTCATGAGTTCCAGATACTGTCCTAGCTTGGTAGCTGTTTTACATGTGTTATTTCAAGTGCTGTTGGTTTTCATCTTTAAGATAAGAGCTATTGTTTTCCTGTTTTTTTTTTTCCCCATGAGGAAACTAAATCTCAGAGATATAAAGTCCACAAGTAACAACGGAGGAAGCACAAATAACCACCGAGATCCACTGACTATAAAATCTGAACACTTTTCTTCTGATTTGCCCACAAATGGTGCTAATTTTCCATTTTCCTTCTGGAGTCAGTTTCCTTCTTCATAGTGTACTGTTGTTTGAAGTATTTCTTTACTCCTCACTTTGAAAGTAAAGTTGAGCTGGGCACTGCTTTGTAAATAAAAGTAGTTTTTTTTTAAATCTTGAAGACTTTTCTTAGTACTTTGAAGATTGTCTTCTGACATTATTATTATGAGGACAAGAAGTTGTTCAAGCTAATTATTTTTCTGTTTTCCATAATCTGTTGTTTCTTTCTGGTATATTTAAGAATGTCTTTGTTCTTCTGTGCTTTTACTATGATATTTCTAGGTATGGATTTGTTTTATTTATATTGTTCAGTACTGCCCCATTTGTTTACTTAGGATTCACGGTCCAATTAGTTCTAAAAAATTCTCCACATCATCTCTTGGAATGTTGCACGTTCCTTATTCTAATTTCTCCTTTGGAATACCTATTAGATCTGTTTTTATTCTTCTATTCTCCATCTTCTTTTTCATATTTCCCTACTTTTTTCTTTTTGGTGGTAATTTCCATACTTTTTGTTCCAGTTTACCAATTTGCTCCTTGGCTAATCATATATTCTATGTAATCCATTTAGTAAGGTTTTAATTTCAATACTTATAATGCCTGTCGTTTTTACTTCTGAAAGTTGTATTTAGATGTCTCTTAACCTTCCTTTAACAGAGGAGTAGACATTGTAGGGTCCCAGCTTTATACACAGTTTTCAGTTTATGTTCCTGCCTAGGCACAAAGTAAAGTCCATGTATCCTGAACTGGGGTGGACATTCAGACCCAGCCCTAATCTGTTTGGATCTACATTTGCTGTGTCTATTTTCCTAGGTTGTCACTCTACCCAATTAAGGGCTTAAAATTCTTGCTATGAGTTTCCTATTCATTTCAGGTGCCTGGGGATTTCTTTTTCTTTCTTTTGAGTTTAGCTAGATATTTAAAAAATTGTTATATTTTATTCAGGATTTGTATGCGTGTTTGTAGTGGGAAGCTGGATGGGGTGTCTGTAAGTCAAGAGGAGGTATTTCTTGAGGCTCAGTTCAACATCTTGCTAAAAGTAAAAGATCCAATAATGAGTAACTCTGACAAATATGTTGGCTATATTCTTTATAACCTAGTTACTCTTCAATTTTAATGAATTTAGGAAATAATCCCTGAGTTAGGGAAAATCAGTAGGCCAAGAAACAACATTTTAAGAGAAGGTTCAGCAGGTCTTATATGATGAACTAAGACATCAAAGGAAATAATTTAGCATGTTAGAAAAAAGAGCGCCAGATTATATGTTAAACATCATATATACATTATCACATATAACATTCTCTCCTTTAGAAAAATCTAGCCTGACATCATACAACTTAAACAGGAATTGAACTAAGCCAGGAATTGAACCTAGGTCTTTCAGTTTCAAAAGGTCGTATGCTGAAATATTATAGTAAGAAATTCAGAATTTATTCTGAGATGATAAAATTTCACACTATCAAAGGCAGAATTGTGGAAGACTACTGTAGGAGCAAAGATAGATTTATCAGTAAGCCAATGAAGTCAAGACACAGGGTACCTCAATAGAATGGGTCTCCTGACTGTGGAAGTTCCTGGATGTTGTAAACATTATAGGTGTGTCTTTGATGGGGGA
>NW_012150952.1:4346862-4349309 GCF_000956105.1 Propithecus coquereli
GTTGCTATAATTAAATTATTTCCTTGTTTGTTTCAAAACTTAAATCTCATTTTTTTCCTTTAAAAAATATCAGATCCACCAAGGAAAACTGCACACTAAGAAAGTAAACAGAAAGACAATTGGGACATTGGAAAGAGTTTGGCTTTGAATTTCCTGGCAGTGAGGCATGGAAGTGAACATACTAAGTTTCATAGTCCTGGTGATGAGAACAAGTGAAACGCTCCATTTCCTTGAGAGAAGTGATTTTTTTTCTTGCATTAAATTCTAGAAGAAACTTCTGAAATGAGGTCTTCTATAGTAGCCTAGTGGACAATGTCCTTGGCAAAATTTTACAAAAAATTGTATGAGACTTATTTCTATAAACAAAAATAGCAAGTGGCATAATATTAACAGTGACTAACTAGGTAATTTTTCAATTACTGAATTATTGAATTCAAATATTGAATAGGCTACCTGGTCTCACTTGGTACAGTGGGAAACTAATTTGGGATACAAGAAGAATCAATGGACTAAAAATCTCTTATGCTACATTTCTCCTAAATATGTTCATTTGAGTTTTACAGAAATACATGTAAGCATGTGCAGCATGGTGAAAGAGTCTCTCATGATGCAAATTCAGGAAACAAAAAAGAGAAATCATCTCACATAATGCAGATGATATTCATTGTGGGCCAACTCCACCTTGTTCATAAAGCTTTGTTTTCATGATCTTTTCTATTACATGTACTAATGAATTTTAGATCAGGACACCTTGAAGAAATGTATTTCTTTTTTAGAACAATCAACAAATATTCTTCAAGAGAAGTAGCTGAACTTGGGCATCAAAGGTGCACTGTAGATTCAATAGCAATCTGATAGATTTGTCTAAAGTTTAATGGCTGCTTAACTCATTGGCTTTTTAAAATCTAATGAAAAGTGAGACAGTACTCTGGATCAAACTTAATAATTTTTTATAACACATGCCCTTTTATATCCATCTCTGGAGATTTTATGATTTTAGATGATTGGTAATAGTGAATTGGTGAAAATATGTAGGAAATATCATAATTTGATTATTCTACCTCATACATTATAGAGACTATTTGGAGGATGGCATAGACATTTTGGCTGCTTAAGCAACCAAGACCTGTGGGGTCTTGGTAAATCCAGTGAGATAAGAATGCATAAATACATATTTTAATGTTTATATGCATTCAGTGAAGCCAATTAAAAGTATTTGTGTTGGCATGTAAATTCTTTAGAGATAGTATAGAATAATTAAACACGAACAGATTTTGTATTAACAACAGCAGAAAATTAGTCCAAGGAAATGCTAAGATTCTCAAATATAGTTCTGATACATGTTGTTATAAACCACCTTTATGGGACTATCCCTTTGAATTTTTTAAAGTCACCGTGAAACATATAACTCAATATATTATGTTTCACTTCACTTAAGGAGTCTTCTGATCTTCAAGACCCTAAATAACTAGAAAAGCTAAGCTTGTTAAATTCTATTTTCATTTTATCACACAGAATCCCCTACTAAATAATCCTACACATTGTAATTCACTTTTTTTCTTTTTTTTTTTTTTTTTGACAGAGTCTCACTCTTTTGCCTGGGCTAGAGTGTCATGTCGTCAGCCTAGCTCACAGCAACCTCAAACTCCTGGGCTCAAGTGATCCTCCTGCCTCAGCTTCCTGAGTAGCTGGGACTACAGGTGTGCACCACCACGCCTGGCTAATTTTTTCCATTTTTGGTAGACACGTGGTCTCGCTCTTGCTCAGGCTGGTCTCAAACTCCTGAGCTCAAGCAATCTTCCTGCCTTGGCCTCCCAGAATGTTAGGAGTACAGGTGTGAGACACCACGCCTGGCATAATTCACTTTTATAAACATATTAAAACTTCCTTAAGTTGCCTTGTTGACTTGTTACATATTGCAGAATATATACATGTAAAAATAATCACATACTGAAAATGATACATTTTCTTCATATCTGCCTACACAAAACACAATAGAAAAAAGAATTTTTGTTTAAAGTTGTTTCAATTAAAAAAACCCCTGTTAATGTTATATCACACTTATAAATTATGAGGGCAAAAAATGTTTGTGTACAATATTTAGTAGTAATTACTGTCTGCAATAGCCATGCCTTTTCCTATCTATTCTGGGTAAGGATGAGTATTCAAAATGACACAAAATCCTACCCACACTCCATGGCAATGAAACCAAACACAAATAAAAATTTCAAGTGTCAACTGAATGGTAAATTTGTTATTTCCAGTGGTATATCATTGAGTAATATAAAAAACAAAAATAGGCTACAATATACATTTTCATCCATGTTGTTCATTTAACACTTAATTACTATAAGGCCTTGCATTACTATTATACTTAAGAATTTCATTTCACACAACTTGACACCTCAACAAATCTCGATGATGGGGGATCCTGTTCTAATTAATGA
>NW_012150952.1:4349359-4350426 GCF_000956105.1 Propithecus coquereli
GACTCATTTGGTAGATGAGGAATTAGAGATTAAATATTTTCTTCCAATCTGAAAACTTTTTTTTTTTTTTTTTTAGGCAAAAGAGAAGAAATGCTCTTCTCAGTGAAAAGGGAAAACAACATGTAAAAGAGTGAGTTGATGGAGCAATGTGCTAAAGAAGGTAGAATAATACGGGAGCAGAGGTGGCAGGATTATTTATTCAGAACAAAAAGGTCAAGACACTTCTTTAAAAGCAGCAGAGAATATTTGAGAAATTTTAGAAAACTCTGAACATGTTTAATGTTGCCTGTGCAGGCTCTCTGAGTGATGGCTAGGACCAAGTTGTATCCATGCTACTAACGGCTGACATGAAAAAGTGATCCAGGTCCCTGAAGGTGAAAAGGTAAAAAATTTTGAGATCAGGTTAGATATCATAATTATTAAGAAGTGTATTATAGGATGCAATTAAAAAAGACATGAACAGAAACTTTTCAAAAGAAGACAGAATAATGGCCAAAAAACATATGAAAAAATGCTCAAAAAGGAATATTATTAATAAGGAACTTAGAGGATGTGAAAATATTCTTGGGAATGGTAAATGACAACTTTAAGCTAGAGGGCAAGAGTTGGTACAAATAGCAAGTAGAGAATTTGAACAAAGTGTGTTTGCTAATTAGCATCAATTAGGTTAATTGGTCACAAAGAGAGAAACCTGCACGGTTGTGATAATTTTGTGTGAAGAATAATAACTACACAGGTATTACTGGGTTTTCATCAGGATCTCGTATAAAGGACTAGGTATACTTTTTTATAGAAGTTGTAGTTTAAAGAAACACTTTAGTCATTTGTATAATATGTCTATTGCCGAAAGATGAATAACAAATGTCACTATAGTTTTTCGAATGCTTTAGGATATCAGGGAAACTGTGAATTGAAAAAAAGGTCTGATCCCTCTACTGTGAGCTACATTAGACAAGTAGAAGCAAATGATCTGAGAAGTCATATCCTCTCAAAAACTATACTATTTCCTAAACATGAAAGGTCTGTTTTCTGATGTTGCTATAATTAAATTATTTCCTTGTTTGTTT
>NW_012150952.1:4361836-4363508 GCF_000956105.1 Propithecus coquereli
ATTCAAAACTCACCATCTCAAAACCACTTCTTTTCATCCGCCTGCAGGACTTGAGGTAAGTACGTATACGTTTTCTGGCACGCTCTTGATACTCAGGGAATTGTCGCCTGCATGAGTCAATGATAGCCTGGATCTTTTCTTTGGGCTGCTTAGAGATTGGGACCATTCGGTCCAAGTTTTCATCTACAAACAGCCTGACAAACATCTGTTGGCAAGAGGGAGACAGAGGAGAAGGGTTTGGAGGGCTGCTGTCTTCTGTTCCTAGCTTCCTGTCTTGATTACCGATAGGAAAATATTCTTTTCTGGTTTATGCACTGGAGAACTTTGCAATGGAAAGCCAGAAATTTTAAGCAAACACTCTTTAAAGACTTTTCTAAATGGTTGGATTAAAAAATAGAGAGAGAAAAAGAGAGAGAAAGGCAGACAGACAGACACACAGACAGAAAAGAATATCGTGTAGAAAAAAATCAGGAAATAACAGTAGACTGTGACAATTGAGCACCCCATTAAATTCTCCGCTAATGATAAATACGACTGTTACATTGCTACACTGCACAGTGGACTAATCTCTGAAAACAAACAATTGACTCTTTTGTCATGCATAATTAGATAAGCTAGGAAAGCAAAAGAAATAACAGATGACGGGCGTACTCTTCCGAGGACTAAGCTGAGGCCCCCTCCATCCACTAGGTAAACATGCATACTCACACAACACAATTCCAGTTTTCAGCTCACATTTGGCTTTAAAATTCTAAACAAAACACAGCAATTCTGGTGTCTGGTTGGCAAAGAGTGTTTCATGTACTTTTTAAATCCTTCTGTAAATTAAACAAACATGTCTCTAAAATATCCACATTTACCAACAAGCAACAACATGAAAGTGAAGTGGTAAAAATTAAACCGCACTTGGAGTGTGGCAAGACTCACATTAAAAGCTTTCAGCCGCTCCGCTTCAACGCCGTCTGTCTCGTTCACTTTCTCTGAATCGTCGTGGTCATCGTGGTCATCTTCATCTTCATCTCCCCTGTTTAGTGACAGGTCCTCAGCGCCTCGGTCTACGCTCTCATTTTTGCCAGAGTCATAGCTTGAGTAACTATGTGCAGGAGACTGAAAAGAGAGGGTGAAATTGTCGCTTTTAAATTCGTTGCACAACCTTATACATTTTATGTTTTATTTCTAATTGCCCCTATTTCTCAAAGATCTTGCTTATGAGTTGATAACTCTGGAGCTGTGGCAATTTACATTTGCGTCAAAACTGATACAAAATCAAATTAGAAATTCATTTCCCCAGTGACACTAGTCACACTTCAAGCGCTCAGTAGCTATATGCAACATTTCTGTCACTGCAGAAAGTTTTGTCGAACTTAGTTGTTCAAGAGCAATTACTATTTCCACACAATATCTATATTCCAAATAAAAAAGCAACCTGTAATCGATTTTGCAAGAGCATCATTGAATCACATATTCTTAGAAACAGATACGACCTCGGTGCTTAGTCAGCTTAGTCAGTCTAGCTTAGTATTAGCATCTTTTAAACATGTATGGAAACTGAGGGATGGATATGTTTAATTAACTCGCCCAACAAGAACTATACAAGATATTTTTGTAATTATGGCTATTAGTTATAAGTCAGTATGCTATCAAATAAATTTATAATTTGTCTATGAGTCTT
>NW_012150952.1:4363558-4376852 GCF_000956105.1 Propithecus coquereli
ATTTTTTAGTAGAGACGGGGTCTCGCTCTTGCTCAGGCTGGTCTCGAACTCCTGACCTTGAGTGATCCACCCGCCTCGGCCTCCCAGAGGGCTAGGATACAGGCGTGAGCCACCACGCCTGGCCTTGAATTAGAATTTTACATCGACTGGTAAGTGGCCTTGAATCTGATGTCAATGGTTTTTACACTTGTTTAGATATCCCTTTCATTTGTTGCCTGTCTCCTATGACGTAGGTAATGATAATAATTAAATAATAAATTAATGGGGGAAATAGATTTATTTCTTTCAAGCAATCTCTCATTCTCTCTTATACCATACGACCTCTAATACCATAATTCAGTTTACTAAATTGTGCCATTTTTAGTACAAAACGACTTATTCACCACAAACTCCAACTCCAGTGTAGGATACGTACCCGGAGAAGTAAGCAAATACTTAACTGGAGTGTTCTAAATTGTAGAATTAAAACAATTCTACAATTAAAACAATTTAATTGTAGAATTAAACCATTTTGGGAAATTGTTTTCAGATGATGAATTAAATACTATTCGGTAATATTTTTAGAGTTAAGATGCTTTGAGTGCTTACTATTGTCAGAAATGACTTGCAGAAGTTTACATGAGACAACTTATATAATTCTCATAGGTCTATAAATCTGGAGTTATCATCATCTCCAGAGGAGAAAAGTGAGCACAGGCAGGGAAAGTAACCTGCCCAGATCATACAGCTAGAAAGTGGTGGATTCAGACCTCAAAACCAGGCTCTCTGGGGACAGAGCATGTGCTCCTAGACATCTGGGAAGACTTCTTCCCTTTAAAGAACAGTCACTTTTCCTTTAAAAAATATCAAAGATATTATGTTTACATGCCAATGTAGAAAAAATGATACTAGTGGATTTGTCATTTCTCTATATGACACACTCTGAAACCTCTCTTATCTTCACCAATTCACACCAAATTAAGTAGTCACAGATCACAAACACTAACAGTCTAGGCTTTGACGGAGCCTTCGCAGATGAGTAGAAAAAAATGGTTTCAGAAAACTTGTAATACATTTCTGTTTGCATACGTGAAAAATAAAGAAATGGAAAAAGCATACATTGTAAATTTGCGTGCTATTTCTAGATGTAACAATTAGAGCAAGGTGAAATAATGTTCAAAAATCCATTGATTTCTAATTTCAACACCAGTAAGTAACCTAATATCAACATAATTTCGTCCACCTATAAAGCCCAGCTGAATAGAAAAGCTCATGGTACCGTCTTACAAGCACACAAATAAACATACTCAGTAAAACAAAGTCTTAAATTTCACCTGAGCATTTTCATTCCCTTATCTTTTTTTTCAGGCTTTCTGTTTGTTAACCATTGGTACGAAAACAATATTCCTTAGACGGCTCCATCCATTGCCTTTCGTTCCAGAGAATTCCATTCTAACATCCATCTAAAGCAACAACTAGTGCCTCAGTTCAAGATTTGATTAACCTCATACCCACTTTAGTAGTAACAGAAAGAAAACAAACGTGAATGAGATACTGGTTCTCACTGGTTTTTGCTCATATCACCCTCATTTTCTGTGACATGGTACCACACGGTTCTGTGAGCACTGGTCTCAGGAGCTATTCCTTAGTAAATTAAACAAAGGGAATAAATACTTCAGGAAGATGAAAAGGAGAAGGGGAAAAAACAAACAAGCAAACAAAAACCCCTTTGACCTGACATTATGGAAAAAATAAAAAAAGACACTAAGATGAAAAAAAAATAGTGTCATGGTTTACATGTGGGATTTTGATGGAATCTAGGGCTGTGTTTTGATTCAAAACTCACCATCTCAAAACCACTTCTTTTCATCCGCCTGCAGGACTTGAGGTAAGTACGTATACGTTTTCTGGCACGCTCTTGATACTCAGGGAATTGTCGCCTGCATGAGTCAATGATAGCCTGGATCTTTTCTTTGGGCTGCTTAGAGATTGGGACCATTCGGTCCAAGTTTTCATCTACAAACAGCCTGACAAACATCTGTTGGCAAGAGGGAGACAGAGGAGAAGGGTTTGGAGGGCTGCTGTCTTCTGTTCCTAGCTTCCTGTCTTGATTACCGATAGGAAAATATTCTTTTCTGGTTTATGCACTGGAGAACTTTGCAATGGAAAGCCAGAAATTTTAAGCAAACACTCTTTAAAGACTTTTCTAAATGGTTGGATTAAAAAATAGAGAGAGAAAAAGAGAGAGAAAGGCAGACAGACAGACACACAGACAGAAAAGAATATCGTGTAGAAAAAAATCAGGAAATAACAGTAGACTGTGACAATTGAGCACCCCATTAAATTCTCTGCTAATGATAAATACGACTGTTACATTGCTACACTGCACAGTGGACTAATCTCTGAAAACAAACAATTGACTCTTTTGTCATGCATAATTAGATAAGCTAGGAAAGCAAAAGAAATAACAGATGACGGGCGTACTCTTCCGAGGACTAAGCTGAGGCCCCCTCCATCCACTAGGTAAACATGCATACTCACACAACACAATTCCAGTTTTCAGCTCACATTTGGCTTTAAAATTCTAAACAAAACACAGCAATTCTGGTGTCTGGTTGGCAAAGAGTGTTTCATGTACTTTTTAAATCCTTCTGTAAATTAAACAAACATGTCTCTAAAATATCCACATTTACCAACAAGCAACAACATGAAAGTGAAGTGGTAAAAATTAAACCGCACTTGGAGTGTGGCAAGACTCACATTAAAAGCTTTCAGCCGCTCCGCTTCAACGCCGTCTGTCTCGTTCACTTTCTCTGAATCGTCGTGGTCATCGTGGTCATCTTCATCTTCATCTCCCCTGTTTAGTGACAGGTCCTCAGCGCCTCGGTCTACGCTCTCATTTTTGCCAGAGTCATAGCTTGAGTAACTATGTGCAGGAGACTGAAAAGAGAGGGTGAAATTGTCGCTTTTAAATTCGTTGCACAACCTTATACATTTTATGTTTTATTTCTAATTGCCCCTATTTCTCAAAGATCTTGCTTATGAGTTGATAACTCTGGAGCTGTGGCAATTTACATTTGCGTCAAAACTGATACAAAATCAAATTAGAAATTCATTTCCCCAGTGACACTAGTCACACTTCAAGCGCTCAGTAGCTATATGCAACATTTCTGTCACTGCAGAAAGTTTTGTCGAACTTAGTTGTTCAAGAGCAATTACTATTTCCACACAATATCTATATTCCAAATAAAAAAGCAACCTGTAATCGATTTTGCAAGAGCATCATTGAATCACATATTCTTAGAAACAGATACGACCTCGGTGCTTAGTCAGCTTAGTCAGTCTAGCTTAGTATTAGCATCTTTTAAACATGTATGGAAACTGAGGGATGGATATGTTTAATTAACTCGCCCAACAAGAACTATACAAGATATTTTTGTAATTATGGCTATTAGTTATAAGTCAGTATGCTATCAAATAAATTTATAATTTGTCTATGAGTCTTCAGATGTCCTTTGACTTTGGTTTAGAAAAACGGAATCAGGTTTTTTTCCCAGTCGTCTGTTAAATTTAGTGCTTCTGTATCTAACACTAAACAAAGGATGTGACAAATTTAAAGCAAGAACAATTAGATGAGTAACTCTGGTACATATTTCAATGTGAAAATCATTAAATATCTGAAAATTTAAAATATTTAACAGTTCATGTTCACATATAGACAATTGATGGCCTTCTTAGAGGTACAGTTGTCAGAATACAATAATTAAGTATATCTATGTGTACGTGGGGACATTCAATAATAAATAAACTGGCTTTTGCTGGTTTTTTATTTGGGGATTACATATATTCAAAATATTTCCTCTTAGGACCTTCTAGGCTAATTTCAGAGTTAGTTTGGAAGAAATAAAGGAAATCCAAATATATGGTGTGATAAGGAGCTGATTCAGCCATGGATAGCATAATTATAAACTATTTTATATAACCCCTTGAAAATCATCACGCTGACCAATAATCATCTAAACATATTCTGGGTATCTTTGATAAGATGTTAAACTAAGATGTGATAGAATTTAAAAATGAATATTCTACACCTATTTTTATTTAATGATGTAAAAGATATTTTCTGAGATATTAAATACCATAAAACAAACAATGAAGAAAGTGAGAGACATAGAGAAGAAATTAGCACTCAGGACCACCATGCACCTAGTCTATTGGTTCCCTTAATCTTTCACAGCAACTTGGTGAAAAGATATTACCCTCTAGATTCTGCAGATCAGGAAGCAGCTTCAGAAAGGCAAAATAACTTCTCCTTATCTAAAGAATGATACAACCACTATTTGAACCTAAGTCAGCATGAAACTAAGAGTGATGGGATAAGGAGGTTTTCTCTTAAATACAGATTACAGTTTTGTTTCCAAAGGTATATACATGTTTGTGTATAATTGGAAGACAAATACAAAATATTTGTTGGTTTATGTACATGTTAATATGAAATTAAAGCATTTTACAAGTGATTTCACCTAATATTCTTATACTACCTAAAGAAATTGGATGCATTTTTCCATTTTCTTATAGAACAATAATCAATAATTTATAAATTTTGAGTAAGAAATATTATCACTTGCTATAAAATTTCCAAATATGATGTATTTAAATAATTTATTATTGCGTCATATACAATTTTACTTATTTGTTTCAGTTGGACAAAGTGGAGGAAAGATATACTATTATAATCAAATGAAGATAACTAAGTTTTCTTAAACACAAAACATCCATTAAAGAAAACAGTAAGAAGCAAGAATAATGAACAACTTTTAAGATGAACATGGAAAGCAGTAATTTCTAAAAACTCCTGTTCCAAACCCAAATCTACCTCAATCTCAATCCTTTCTTCTCTCAACAAACTCTTATCGAGTATAACTATACATTTGGTACTGTCCTAAGATACTGTGCCACAACAATATTCACTTAACAATTATTTTTTGAGCACACATTATGTGTTAGACATTTTTCTAAACCTTTTACATATATAACATTTCATTTACAATACACTGGTTAAAGTAACTTCATTTGCTATTTATGCATGAAGAAATCGGGATTTGAAATCATGCAGTTTGGTCCCGAGTCTATGATCTTAACTGTATTCTCTACTATCTCTCCAGAATTAATACTTATGTGGCTATTGTTATAATATCAGTAGGAATCAATTCCTAAGGCTCTGTATTTCTGGACAGCAACTTTTAAAATAGAAATACCTCTGGGATGAGACTTATTAAATCCATGTCATCATTTAACATCTAACTATAAATTTCCCTGATCAAATCTAATGGAAGGTGTTTTTTATATGGGTTGGAGCTTATTTAATAATGTTTTGTATTGATGAAGTGTTAAAATTTACATAAAGCTTTAACCTCCACGTAACTGAACTTCACAGCAGGACTGGTATTACTATATCTATATTATACATGATTTAAAATATATATAATGATAATGATAATAAATTATGTTAATGTATGTGATGGTTAATTTTATCATCAACTTGGCTGGATAACAGAGTGTTCTGATAGTTGGCTAAACATTATTCACATTTCCAGGTGTGTCTCTGAGAATGTTTCTGGATGAGATTAGCATTTGGATGGGTGGACTCAGTAAAGCAGATTGTCCTCCCTAATGTGGGTGAGCATGATCCAGTCCTTGAGAGCCCGAATAGAACAAAAGGTACAGGAAGGAAAAATTTGCCCATTCTGCCAGGCTGCTTAGTTGGAACATATTGAGACTTACATCATTACTTATATCATCAATCCCCCTGGTTCTTAGGCCTTCAAACTGGGAGTTAACTATACCTCTGGCTTCCCTCGATATTCACCTTTCAGAGGGCAGATTATGGGACTTCTCAGCCTCTGTAATTGCATGAGCCAATTCCTCATAATAAGTGCATATATATATATATTATATGCATGTATTATATAGATATCTAAATCTCCTTTATACATGATTTAATCAAGGCTCAGTAAATCTAACTTGATGAGCTAACCTCAGACACTGAGAACAGTGGTAGAGGAGAAGTTAAGTGAAGGCCACCCATCCATCACTGGGAGGGTAGGACTACGTGGGGTTTCAGAGTAGGGGGCCATGGGAGTTAGCAGAAAGAATGAGAATGTTGGGTTTCAGGATGTGAGTTAATTACAAAAGTAGAAAGAGAAATGTATGAAAGAAGATGAAAGCCAATCAAAACAATTTTCACAAATTTAGATAATTGTGTCTAAGACTAACCATGGGCCCTGTTGTGGTATATCCTACTTCTTTGTCATCCCAGCACCTTTTCCTTTCAGAAACAGCCCCTGCCAATCTTCTGGGTACCAACCTTCTCTACTCTAGCCATGCATACTTCAACTTTGCCTCTGGGTGAAGAGAGCTGGCCTAAGACTGAAACCAAGCTGAATATAGCAGAGTTAAGTAACACAGAGAGAGTCCTGATAGCATAACTTATATATCTAGATCGAATTATTTAACATTTCTGAAATAATACCTTAAGTTGAGTAATATCATATATCCTCCACCTATACAACATGATTTATATTTTGCTTAAATTTGAGTTTCAGTCACCTTGTGATTATGTCTGGAGTGGCATAGAGATCAATCATTACAAGGCCAAATCAACAATACAAATTTCACACATGATAATACAAATACATGGCCCCAGACAAATGGATAATAATATCTCCATAAACAGTAGAAGATACTTCAAATCCACCAACAAAGTAAAATGCTATTGAATGACCTTTACAATGGGAAATTTTAAATTGGCTGTGTTCAAAAATGCCTGCATGCAGTGGTAATATATGTGTAGCATGCTTTAAGGATTCCATTAACATATTATAACTATGTAATCAGAGGAGGAATAATAAAAACTAGAGTAGATCCCTGACATTAGCAGTAAAGGTAGATTTTAAAAACAGCATATTTTACAGTTAAAATCATTAACAAGGTGGAATTGCCTAATAAAATACAATAAGACAAATATTCCATAGGTTTGAAAAGTTTACCTTTTCGAATATAAAATATAGTAAATATATTTTAAGTGTCAATGTGAAATATCTTAAAAATATTATAACACACTTATCTGAATGCAAAATATGCTGAGCGAATTCATTCAGTGGAACCATGAAGGATTTATAGCCCTAGATGTTCAAGGTTAAAAAAAAATCTTGCAGATCTGAGAATATTCACTATCTAAAGTTAAAGCATGATCACTTTTTTTCCCCTCTACAAAATAAACTAAATTTTGCTTCTCAGCTGGAGTATCATTTCTTGCCCCCTCACCATTTAAAATCTATCGTTTAAGGCCAGATTAAGTTCCATTTCCACAAAGATTCCAGTTTTTACCTCAGTCTACTTCAATTTTTTCCTAAATTGTGAACTTAATTTACTTAATTTGACACAGAATTAAATACTACCATTGCTTTCTACTTTTCTTTTTCTGTTAATTTGCATATGCCTTTAAGCTAAACTGAGACAGGAACCAACAAATATCCCTTTACCTTTGCCCTCACAGAATTCGAGACATGCTTGTTACAGACTGGCCTTTAAGACTGCTCGAAAAAGCTTCTCTTTTTCTATAAAATTATTTGGCTTTTAAAAATGGGGCATGTGGGTATTGCAGTGCTATCGTAGACTCAAGCAATAAAAATTACTATATATCTCCAAACAACATACATAAAATAACAGCAGTCATTTGTTCCATTAGCCTGTCTTGCCTTAATAAGATTTTAGAAGACCATAGCCTAGAAAACCTTCATTCCAGGAACAATTGTTTTCTTATTTCATGTATAAATCTAAAAAATCCAAACCAGATCTTAAAAAAAAAAATCCAAAGATATTAAACAACCACAATTGAGGTCTTATGGAAGATGGATACCTTCTTATCCTCAAAACATAACCTGTATTTCCTCATTATACCCTAAATAAGGGGAAAACACACGAATTCAATGCCAGGCATCCATGCTTCCACAATATGCTATGCATATCTTTGTCACAAGTACTGATTGTAAGGTAACTTCCTCATAGTCTGAGAATTACTTGAGGGTGGAGTCCCTTAAGCACCATGTCTCTTCCATCTTTATAACTTTGCACAGTGACAAGTACATAGTAGGAATAAAGTAAATGTTTTCTGATGAGTAACTTCTTGCATTTTGGAGTTTATACAGAAGATGATTTGAATTTTACTTTTTAAATTGCAATTTTAAAAATTCCCTCACACTTACTTTTTAAAAATCAGTTATTCAATTGTGAATTCACAGAGAAGCAACACTGGATGCTCAGTGTTGCAAAAGGTGATGAGGGGATACATATAAAAAGATTAGAGAATGCGTGGAGAACAATAGGAGAATAGAGCCCAGGAGTGCTGTGCTCACTCCACCAGTGCAGCAAAGATTGAACTGCAAGACAGCACCTGCCACCCCTACAGACCTCCTATTTGCTGGGACAGGGATATGCCTGGAGTCTGTGCAGAGCCATTGCACTAGACAACAGGCACTGTGGGGATCAGGCAACAGCTAAAGCCATCCTAAACTCTAGGGTACATCACACTGGGTCTACATCAGTCTGGGGAGGGACTGCACTGACTTGTGTCTTCCCTGAGCTGTACTCTGGAACTTAAAGCCAGGTGCTTTACCCCTAGAGTACAGCTTAAAATCCCCACTCAAGAGACATAAGCTGGCTGAACAGATTTAAAAAAAAAAAAAAATGGAAGCCAAATATCTGCTGTCTCCAGGAAACACATCTAACCACAAGGACTCATTCAGATTCAAGGTGAAGGGATGGATCATGCAAATGGAAACCAAAAGAAAGTTGGTATAGCAGGTCTCATATCAGATAACATAGATTTCAAATCAAAAAAAGGTAAATAAAGACAAAGGTTGTCATTATATAACAATAAAGGGAACAATTCAACAACAAATAACAATTTTAAATATTTACGCACCTAACACAGCTGTGCCCAGATTCATAAAGCAAATACTACTTGATCTAAACAAAATGATAAACAGCAGCACTGTAATAGCCAGGAACTTCAACACCTCTCTGAAAGCATAGGACATATCCTCCAAACAGAAAATAAACAAAGAAACAATGGACTTAAACAGAACTCTAGAACAAATGGGCCTAACAGACATTTATAAAACATTCTACCCAAAAACAACTAAATAATATGTGATCTTCTCAACAGCTCATGGAACATTCTCTAAGATTGATCATATCCTAGGCCACAAAACATGTCTCAATAAATTTAAAAAAGTAGAAATTATACCATGCATCTTCTCAGACCACAGTGCAATAAAATTAGAAATCAACTCCAACAGAAACACTCATCTCTACATAAAGTCATGGAAACTAAGCAACTTATTACTGAATGATAGTCAAGTTAAGGAGGAAATTAAGATGGAAATCAAAAGATTCTCTGAACTAAATGATAAAGGGGACACAAATTATCAAAATCTATAGGATACAGCTAAAGCAGTCTTAGGAAGAAACTTCATAGCCATAAATGCCTATATCCAAAAGACAGAAAGATCACAAATCAACAATCTAATGAATCATTTCAAGGAACTGGAAAAGTATGAGCAAACCAATCACAAAGCCATCAGAAGAAAAGAAATAACTAAGATCAGAAAGAACTATAGAGAAGATTAATTGAACAAAAAGTTGGTTCTTTGAAAAGATAAACAAAATTGGCAGGCCTCTTGCTAAATTAATCAAAATCAGAAAGGAAAGGACCTCTAATAAGGTCACTCAGGAATGAAAAAGAAGAAATTACAACTGACAACCACAGAAATAAAAAATATTATCTATAAATAGTATAAAAATCTCTATGCACATAAACTTGAAAATATGGAGGAAATGGACAAATTCTTAGAAATGCATAGCCTCTATATGCTCAGTCAGGAAGAAACAGAATTCTAGAACAGACCAATATCAAGTACCAAAATTGAAGCAGCAATAAAAAATCTTCCACCAAAAAAAAAGTCCTGGACTAGATGGTTTCACACCTGAATTTTAACAGACCTACAAATTTGAATTGGTACCTATCCTACAGAAATTATTCTGTAACATCAAGAAATAAAGAATCCTCCCCAACACATCTTACAAAGCCAACATCACCTTGATGCCAAAGCCAGAAAATGACTCAACAAAGAAAGAAAACTACAGACCAATATCCCTTGTGAATATAGATGTAATAATTCTCAATAAAATCCTAGCAAACTGAATACAGCTGCCCATCAAGAAAATAATCCATCATGACCAAGCGGGCTTCATCCCAGAGATGCAGGGATGGTTCAACATATGCAAATCTCTAAGTGTGATTCACCACATAAATAGAAGTAAAAATAAACACCATATGATCCTCTTAATAGATGCAGAAAAAGCATTCTACAAAATTCAGCACCCTTTTATGATAAGAATGCTTACCAAAATAGGTATACATGGGATATACCTCAAAATTATAAAAGCCATCTATGACAAACCCACAGCCAACATCATACTGAACAAGGAAAAATTAAAAGCATTCCCACTTAGAAGTGGAACCAGACAAGGTTGCCCACTATCACCACTTCTATTCAACATAGTGCTGGAAGTCCTAACAGGAGCAATCAGAAATGAGAAGGAAATCAAAGGTATCCAAATGGGTGCAGATGAGGTCAAATTATTGCTCTTTGCTGACGATATGATCTTATATCTATCTATAAAACTCCAAAGATTCTTCCAAGAGACTGTTAGAATTGATCAATAAATTCAGCAAAGTCTCAGGTTACAAAATCAACATACACAAAGCAGTAGTATTCATATACACCAGCGATAGTCAAGCTAACAGTCAAATCAAAGACTCAAGACCTTTCACAATAACAACAAAGAAAATAAAATACCTAGGGATATATTTAACTAAGGAGGTGAAAGATCACTACAAGGAGAACTATGAACCACTAAGGAAGGAAATAGTAGAAGACGTAAACAGATAGAAAACCACACCATGCTCATGGATCGGCAGAATCAACATTGTTAAAATGTCTATACTTCCCAAAGTGATCTACATATTCAATGCAATCCCTATTGAAATACTAACATTATTTTTCACAGATCTAGAAAAAATAATTCTATGTTTCATATGGAACCACAGAAGACCCTGTATAGCCAAAGCAACTATAAGTAAAAAGAACAAATTGGGAGGGATCAATTTACCAGACTTCAAGCTATACTACAAGGGTATAGTTACCAAAGCAGCATAGTATTGGCATATTAACAGAAGCATAGATCAATGGATCAGAACAGAGAAACCAGATATAATACCATCCTCATATGCCATCTGATCTTTGACAAAGCAGACAAAAACATACACTGGGGAAAAGAATCTATTCAATAAATAGTGCTGGGAAAACTGGATAACCACATACAGAATATTGAAACAGGATCTGCACCTCTCACCACTCACAAAAATCAATTCACAGTGGATAACAGTCTCAAATCTAAGGCATGAAAGCATAAGAATTCTAGAAGAAAATGTTTGAAAAACTCTTATAGACATTGGCCTAGGCAAAGAATTTATGAAGCAGACCCCAAAAGCTATTACGGCAACAACAAGAATAAATAAATGGGACCTGATCAAATTGAAAAGCTTCTACACTGCCACGGAAACTATCATTAGAGTGATTAGACAGCCTACAGAATCGGAGAAAATATTTGCATGCTATACATCTGATAGAGGGCTGATAAATAGAACCTATAAAGAACTGAAGCAAATCAGCAAGAATAAATCAAACAACCCAATTAAAAAGTGGGCAAAAGACATGAAGAGAAGCTTTTTAAAAAAAGATATACTAATGGCCAAAAAACATATGAAAAATGCTCAACATCTCTAATCATCAGGGAAATGTAAATCAAAACTTCGATGAGATATCACTTAACTCCAGTGACAATGACTTTTATCAAAAAGACCCAAAACAACAAATGCTGGCATGGATGTGCAAAGATAGGAACACTCTACACTGTTGGTGGGACTGCAAAGTAGTACAACCTCTATGGAAAATAGTATGGAGATACCTCAAAGAACTAAAGGTAGAACTACCATTTGATCCAGCAATCCCTCTACTGGAAAGACACAAAAAACATTCTATAAAAACATACCTGCACTCAAATGTTTATAACAGCACAATTCACAATTGCAAAGGTGTTGAAACAACCAAAGTACCCATCAATACATGAATGGACTAATAAAATGTGGACTAATAAAATATGAAAACCATGGAATACTATTCAGCCATAAAAAATGGTGAACTAACCTCTTGTATTAACCTGGTTGGAAATGGAGACCTTTTTCTAAGTTGAAGTATCACAAAAATGGAAAAACAAACACGACATGTACTCACCATTAAACTGGCACTAATCAAACATCAGTTATATGCACATATGGAAATAAAACTCATCAGAAATCAAGCAGGTGGTGGGGGAAGGAAGAGATAGGTAAATTCACAGCTAACGGGTACAGTGCACACTATCAGTTTGATGGTCACACTTACAACTTTGACTCACATGATACAAAAGCAATTTATGTAACCAAAATGTTTATACCCCTGTAATATTCTTAAATTAAAAAAATTAATTATCCATCACTGAATCTACTGGCAATCTTAGCATAATTTAAAGTGTAGTCACCAGACACTTTGTTTCTGACATGATACAGAATGAAGCACGCAGAACTACTTGAAAAGCAAACTCACCAAAAAAAAAAAAAAAAAAAAAGATAAAAGAAAAAAAGAAAGCAAAGAATTTTAATCCTATCGAACTTCAATTTAGGAATGATGGTTTCCAAAGTATGCCTGTTGGACTAGCAGTATCAGCATCTCTTGATAATCTATTAGCAATGCAAATGCTCAGCCCTCGCTCCAGATCAAATGAATCTAACACTTTGGAGCTGGGGACAGCAATCTGTGTTTTAATGTGACCTCCATGGGATTCTGATGGACACTCAAGTTTAAGAACCCCTCATCTAGGGCTAACTTCTGTTTTTAGGAAACATGGCAGATAGAGGAGCAAGTTAAATGACACCAAAAAAGCATACAGGCAAATCTAAAATATTAGACACTGTTCAGAACAATTAACTTTGGTTCTGTGATAAGTTAGTGACACGGAATAAAAAGACATATTAAAGAGATTTAAGAGACATAATAAAACAAATGCAGACCTTGCTGGTATCATGATTAAAATAAACCTAATACAAAAAAAGACATTTTTGAAAAAAGTAGAAATATTCTATTATAGT
>NW_012150952.1:4384022-4385529 GCF_000956105.1 Propithecus coquereli
AATGGTGCTTAACCTTACTAATTATCAGAGAAATATACCTCAAAACTACGAAAAGATATCCCCTCACATCCATTAGGATGACCACTATTAAAAAAAAACAAAACAGAAAATAACAACTGTTGGTGATGATGTGGAGAAGTGGGAACCCTGATGCACTGCTAGTGGGATGGTAAAGTCGCAAAACCGCTATGGAAAAAATAAAAAGATGATCCAGCAATCTCAGTTCTGAGTACATACAAGCAAACATCAAGATATTGCAGGTTCTGTTTCAGACCACCCTAATACAGTAAAACCACAATCAAGCAACTCACACAAATATTTAGGTTCCTCAGTGCATATAAAAGTTATGTTTACACAATACTGTAGTCTATTAAGTGTGCAATAACATTACCCGTATAAAAGCAATGTACAGACCTTAATTTAAAAAATACTTTATTTCTAAAAACTGCTAACAATCGTCTGAGCCTTCAGTGAGTCATAATCTTTTTGGTGGGAGAAGGTCTTGCCTCAGTGTTGATAGCAGCTGTCTGATCAGGGTGGTGGTTGCTGAAGGTTGTAGTGGCTGCAGCAACTTCTTAAAATAAGACAACAATGAAGTTGGCTGCATCGATTGAGTCTCACAAAAAGTTTTCTGCAACATGTGATGCTGTTTGATAGAATTTACTCATAGTAGAATTTCTTTCAAAATTAGAGTCAATCCTTTCAATCGCTGTTGCTATTTAATCAATTAAGTTTATTAAATATTCTAAATCCTTTGTTGTCATTTCAACTTTATTCACAGCATCTTCATCAGGAGTAGATTCTATCTCAAGTACCACACTCTTTGCTCCTGGTCTGTTCCTTTAACTCCTGATCTGTTCAAGTTTTATTATGAGATTGCAGCAATTCAGTCACATTTTCAGGCTGCACCTTCTCATTCTATTTCTTTTGCTATTTCCACCACATCTGCAGTTAATTCCGCCACTGAAGTCTTGAACCCCTGAAAGTCATCCATGAGGGTTGGAATCAACTTCTTCCAAACTCCTGTTAATGTTGCTGTTTTGACCTTCTGCTATGAATCATGAATGTTCTTAATGGCATCTAGAATGGCGAATCTTTTCCAGACGGTTTTCTATGTACTTTGTGCAGATACATCAGAGGCATCACTATAGCAGCTATAGCCTTATGAAATGTGTTTTTTAAATAATACAACTTGAAAGTCAAAATTATTCCTTGATCCATAGGCTACAGAATGAATGGTATTAGGCATGAAAACAACATTAAGTTCCTGTGCTCTACATCAGAACTCTTGGATGACCAGGTATATTGTCAATGACCAGAAAGATTCTGAGAGAAATATTTTTCATGAGCAGTAGGTGCCAACAGTAGGCTTGAAATATTCAGTAAACCATGCTATATAAATGTGTTATCCTCCAGGTTTCCTTATTTCATTTATAGAGCATAGGCAGAGGAGATTTAGCATAACTCCTAAGGGCTTTAGGATTTTCAGAATGGTAAACGTGCACTG
>NW_012150952.1:4389674-4389986 GCF_000956105.1 Propithecus coquereli
TGTTTTTGAAACTTCTAGAGAATTGTCGATGATACTGATTTTATCTTTTACTAGAAGGTTAGAATACAATATACTATTATATATTAAAGAAATGTTGTGACCCAGTTAGTAAAAATGTCAATCCTTCATTAAACTCTTCTTTCAAAGTTTCAAACACAATTATTAATTAGGTTATTACCTATTACCCTGAAGTAGAAGTCCCAAGATGGCAAAATTCATCTTCTAATACCTCAGTTTAGTTTCCACAATTAAAATAAGATAAATATAGGCATATGATCTCAGAATGTCTATTGAAAATATTATTTAGATTTT
>NW_012150952.1:4399815-4401254 GCF_000956105.1 Propithecus coquereli
GAAGAATGGGCTCCACTTGTACTTGCCATCAAATTGGTACTAACTGATCAACACTAGGGTGATCACATGGCAGTAATACTCTCCAGGGATTAGGGTAATGGGGGTAAACCTGCAACTAAAGGACATGGGGAGCACTGTAGGGGGGAAGGACATGCCTTTAACCCTCGCTTGGGTGAGCCAAAGACATGAAGTGTAACCATAATGTTTGTACCCTCATAATACCCTGAAATAAAAAAAAAAGAAAAAACTGAACAGACAAAAAATCAACTCTTCTTGGCCGTATCAGAGAAGTGAGGTCACAGGGAAAACTGTGGTCCAAAAAATCAGAGAGACAAACAGGTGGGAAGAGAGAATCACAGGTTACTGAAGCAGTAAGCTTCACGGGAAACACGACTGTGGAAGGAAAACCTAAGCTGTAATTGACAAATTTCTGGAAACTCAGCATGGACAAGTCTGAGAAATAAAAACTCCAAGGGGATCTAGTCATAGAGAAGCCCTCACAATTAGTGAGTTTTACCTCCAGGAGTTCTACCAGGTTCTTATAGTGAAGATCAGAGAAAAATCCCCTCAGGTTTCCAACAGGGGCAGGGGAAAAGTAACCATTTAAAAATATGCCAGAGCATTTTGTTCTTAACAAGGCCTGCTATGAAGAGAAATTATTTTACCAGAGCCTAAACCACTGGGGTTTTATTAGAGCCAACTGAGTTGGGGGATGAAAATTACCCAATTCTAGCCTGCTCTAGCCTTCCACATAGAAGAAGGGAAATACCTAATTTTAGCCCTAACTATCTTGTATTACCCAAAAGGATGGAAAGACAAAAAAAGAAAAAAAAGCTAAGAAACACTTGTGAAGGTCTCAGCCCAGTGCCCTGGCTTACTAAGATGGAGGCCTAATCATAGGACTGTAGAATACTTCCCCTCCCCCTACAATTTACCACTATATTAATAAAGGTCTGTTTAATGCATTTCCTTTTACCCAGCACATCTTGTACACTTTATCACAAAAAATTGCAAGACATACTAAATGGCAAAAAGCATAGCGTGAAGGGACAGAGCAAGCATCAGAACCAAACCTAGACATAGTGGGCATTTTGGAATTATCAGACCATAAATTTAAAATAACCATGAGTAATATGTTAAGGGCTCTAATGGAAAAAGTAGACGATATGCAGATGGATGATGTAACCGGAAAGATACAAATTCTGAGAAAAAATAAAAAAATAAATGCTAGAAGTAAAAAATATTGTAACAGAAATTAAGAATGCCTTTGGTAGGCTTATTATTACTAGTACACCAGACATGGCTGAGAAAAGAATCTCTGATATGTCAATAGAAACTTCCAAAACTAAAAAGAGAAAAATCACTGAATAAAACAGAACAGAATATCTAAGAGCTGTGGAACAGCTATAAAAGTTCTTACATATGTATAATAAAAATTT
>NW_012150952.1:4401304-4402529 GCF_000956105.1 Propithecus coquereli
TAGTGTAGTGTTATTTTTGATTTTTTAAAAATATGTTTTATCTGTGATTACTTGAATCCATATATGTGGAACCTATGGATAGGGAGGTCTGATTAATAGATACTTGTTGATAATTGGGCAATATTGGTGTTTAATTTTGAAGTGAAAAAGAAGATCCAAACTATGAATTTAAATTCAATAAAGGCTTACAGAAAGATAGGACTGTTTTACTTTGATATTTACTTTTGAAGGTAGGTATGTAGGAAATGGTTGATTGTAGGGCAATGCTTTCTGATATGTAAAACAGATGAACATTTAGATTATAAATATAAAGTCTGAGAAGCAAGACTCAGACATTATAACATGCTTGTTTCTAGGTCCTAGGACAAAATAAAAACAAAATCACTTTCACATTCCCCTTCAGAAGTAAAATCAGAAGAATAAGAAGGCAAGAAGACTGTGATAACTAACAAATGACAATATTCTTTCAGTTATTTTATTGACACGTGTTATTTACTTGTGATCAATCAACAAGTCAGATAGAATCTTATCCTTTAAAACCATAAATTAAATTTTCTGTACACCAAAAAAAATTTTTTTTCTGTACACCTTTCTAACCCATATTATCTTACTTTACTTCTAATTAATTACACAATAAAATACTACCTATTAAAAACATATCTTAAATTATGATATTAAAAAATACAATTACAGGGCCAAAATCCTTTATTTGGTACCAGATGTTTGAAACTTAAAATTTTTTAGATTTAGAAACCATATAGTTTGAAATACTACAAAAGCATCCATAAAATATATTATTTCTCCAGAAAGTCATGTGACTATTTACACTAAAATACATAAATAAAGATCATCAATAGCTTCACTGCCATTGAGGTTAGGTTTTGCCAAAAATGAGTTTTCCACAAATTGATGCAAAAATTTTTATTTATCAGAGCCATTTGAATTTCAAATAGTGAAAGAGGAACTGTGGGTTCATAACACCATTGATTATTTAGTATTTAAATTAGATATTGTTTCTAAGCTACCTGATAAGGAAGCAATTTTAATGGATTACAATTATTTAAATGCCACAAAATTTTCAAATAACTATTATATAGTCAATTCAAAAACAATGTTTTGGTTTTTTCCAGTACAGTATATAAGGAGTTTAGAAGTTGTCACTTTATCCTAACCATTAAAAACTTCAAGCTGTAATACCAGGCTATAGTAACTAAAACAGCATGGT
>NW_012150952.1:4406259-4408468 GCF_000956105.1 Propithecus coquereli
CAACCCTTATTGTGAATGCATCTAACAACACAGCATCAGAATATGTGAGGCAAAAACTGATAGAACCACAGAGAGAAATAGATCAGTCTGCTATTATAGTTTAAGACTTCAAGATCCTCTGTTAGAATGGGACGTACTTATCTGGCAGAAAATCAGTAAGAACACAGTTGAACCCAACATCACCATCGATCAGCTGGATCAATATAATCAATATGTATAGGCTACTTTATCCAACAGCAGCAGAATATACATTGTCTTTAAGCTCCCATAGAGCATTCACCAAGACAGATCACATTTAAGGCCATAAAACACACCTTAACAAATTTAAAAAGATAGAAACATACAAGTATGCTCTCAGATTACAATGGAATCAAATTAGAAATCAGTAACAGAAAGATAGTTGAAAAAGTCCCAAGTACTTGGCAATTAAACAACACACTTCTAAATAACACATGTGTTGAAAAAGAAATCTCGAGAAATGTAAAAAATACCTTGAAATAAAGCAAAATAAATATACAATTGTCTTAGCCCATATTCTATGACAGAATATCAAATATCACAGCCTGGGGAACTTATAAAGAATAGAAATTTGTCCTGCTTACAGTTTTAAGGCTGGGGATGTCCATGAGTATGGTGCCAGCATCTGGGCATAGTCATCCCATGGTGGAAGGGTGAGAGGCCGAAGCAAGCATGCAAGACAGAGAGAAAATTGTGGCTGAACTTGCTTTTATAACAAGCCCAGTCTTAAGATAACTTAACTCACTCTTGAGATAATGCCATTAATCCATCTATGATGGCAGGGCCCTCATGACCTAATCACCTCTTAAAGAGCTCACATCAATTATATCTTAACATGAGTTTCAAGAGGGAAAAAGAGTCAAACCTTAGGCACTTATTAAAATTTGTGGGATGCTATGAAAGCAGTGCTTAGAGGGAAACTTATGGCATTGAGTGTATATATTAGAAAAGAAGAAAGGTCTAAAATCAATAATCTATGCTTCCACCTTAGGAAACTAGAAAGAGAAAACTATATTAAATCCCAACAGAAGAAAAGAAATAATAAAAATTAGAGCAGAAATCAATGACTTTGAAAGAAATCAATAGAGAAAACCAATGAAGCCAAATCAATGAAAGTTGGTTTTTTGAAAAGATTAGTAAAATTGATAAGCTTCTAGCTAAGCTAATTAAGAAAAGGAGGAAAGATACAAATTACTAATATCACAAATGAAAGAAGGGACATCATTACAGATCCCATGAACATAAAAAGAATAAAAAAGAGAACATGAACAATTCTATGGCCACAATTTCAATAATCTTGATGAAATGAAACAATTCCTTGAAAGACACAATCTGGTAAAACTCACACAAGAAGAAATAAATAATCTCAATAGGTGTATATTTATTAAAGAAATTGAATCAATATTTAACAACTTTGCAAAACAGAAAGCAGTGGGGCCACATGGGTTCATTGGTGAATTCTACTAAACATTTAAGGCAGAAATTATATGAATTCTCTACAATGTCTTCCAGAAGATAGACATGGAGGGAATACTTTATAAAATTCTATGAAGCCAGTATTATGCTAATTCCAAAAATACATTACAAGAAAACTATAAACCAATATCTCTCATGAACATACATGCAAAAATCAAGAAAATATTAGCACATTGAATCCAACAATGTATAAAAAGAATTATACATCACAACCAAGTAAAATTTATCACAAGTATGGAAGTCTCCTTCGCCACTCAAAAATCAATTAATGTAAACCATCACATGAACAGAAAAATCACATGATCCTATTAATAAATGAAGAAAATGTATTTGACGAAATCCAACATCCATTCACGATATTAACTCTCAGTAAGCAAGGAATAGAGTTACTTAACTTAATAAAACACATCTATGAAAATCCTACAGCTCAAATCATCATACTTAATGGTAAGAAACTAGAAGTTCTTCTGCTAAGATTAGGAACAAGGTAAAGATGTCCTCCTCACAATATCTTTTCAATATTGTACTGGAAGTCCTAGTTAATGCAATAAAACAAGAGAAGGAATTAAAAGTTATACACATTAGGAAGGAAGAAAACTCTCTTTGTTTGCAGATAACATAAATTTTTACATGGAAAACTGAAAAAATCAACAAAAAACATCCTTAAATAAATAAGTGATTACAGCAAGGTTCAAAATTCATTAGTTTTTCTATA
>NW_012150952.1:4408872-4421965 GCF_000956105.1 Propithecus coquereli
AGACAAAAAGATCATTAAAACAAATAGATAACCCAGAAATAGAACAAAATAAATACAGTCAACTGATCATTGAAATAAGACCAATGGCAATATAATGGATAAAAGATGGTCTTTTCAACAAATGGTGCTAGAACAATTGCACATCCACATGCCAAAATATAAATAAATTTTGGCACAGATCCCTCACAAACATTACCTCAAAGTGAACTGCAGACCTAAATGTAAAACACAGACTATAAAACCACTACGAGATAACATCAAAGAAAATCTATATGATCTTGGGCATGGAAATGACCTGTTAGATGCACCGCCAAAGGCATGATCCATGACTGAAATAATTGATAAGCTAGACCTCATTAAAATTAAAAACTTCCATTCTCTGATAGACATTGTCCAGAAAATGAGAAGACAGACACAGACTGGAAGAAAGTGTTTGCAAAAGACCTATCAATAAAGGACTGTTATCCAAAGTATGTAAAGAACTCTTAAAACTCAACAATAAGAAAAAGAAAAAAAAAAAAACAATTAGAAAATGATCAAAAGGCCTGAATAGGCACTTCACCAAAGAAGATATATAGATAGCAAATAAGCACCTGAAAAGCCATTCTTTTGATCTTATGTCATTAGGGAATTGCAAATTAAAAGAACAATGAGATACCACTACACATCTATTAGAATGATGAAAATTCAGAATACTGACAACACCACATGCTGGTGAGGATGTGCAACAACAGGAACTTGCATTCATTGCTGGTGGGAATGCAAAATGGTGCAAACACTTTGGAAGACAGTTTGACAGTTTCTTACAAAACTAAACATTATCTTACCATATAATCCAGCAATCATGATCCTTGGTATTTACCCAAATGAATTGAAAACTTATGACCCCACAAAAACCTGCACAGGAATGTTTATAGTGGCTTTATTCATAATTGCCAACATTCGGAAGCAAATAAGGTATCCTTCAGTAGGTTAATGGATAAACTATGATATATACAGACAACAGAATATTATTTAGCACTAAAAAGAAATAAACCATTAAGTCATGAGAACACATGAAAGAACCTTAAATGCATATTACCAAGTGAAAGAAGCCAGTATGAAAGGGCTACATACATTACAATTCCAACTATCTGACATTCTGGAAAAGATAAAACTATGGAGACAGTAAAATGATCAATAATTGCCAGGGGTTGGAGAGAAGGGAGAGATAAACAGGCAGAGCATAGAGGGCAGTCAAACTATTCCATATGATAATATCATGCTGGTACATGTCATTATACATTTGGCAAATCCAATAGAATGTACACTACACCAAGCGTAAACCCTAATTGTGTGTATGGGGGGATATCTCTCTATTTGAGAGATATACTTTCTTCTGTGATCTAAAATCTCTCTCTCCACCGTATATCCATATATGCGTGTATGTATGTGTGTGTGCATGTATATATATACAATGGTGTGTATATATACCATTGATCATTGTTGCTTTTAAACCATTCACTGGACCTTTGCCTTTCTTTCTTTTTCACTCCCTTTTAAAAAATGTTCTTTAACACCCAGTTAAACCAACAGCTTCCTTGCCCTTTCTCATTCATATTAAACTGAATCACATGAAATTTTTATTCTTTGTAAGACAAAAGTCAAATATTGGAAATTTCAAATTGTCCAAATTAATAGCCAACAATACTAGAAATACACTACAGTAAAAAGCTAATTCCTAACTTGTAAAAAACAAATTTATTGAAGATGATTTCTTTCTTTGCACATGATTTAAGTCAGACTAAAGAAATAATCTAGGTATTAACCAAGATATAGCCTGTGAAAAAATATTTTCCAGGCTATTAAAAATATTCTAGGCTATTAAAAAAAGCCCTCACATCTTAGTCTTTCCTAATTTTTTTGTTATAGTGAAACACATTAAATAATACAATATTGGGTGAAATAAAATGCAATCAAACATTTTAGTTTTTCAGCAAAGGCTGTACATTCAAAAGATTTTAGGTAAAATTCTATCCATCATCTATGTGTGGTATACATTGGGGAAGCCATAAAAGATGAAGAAGTAGGTTTTTTTTTTAGAAGTAGGTTTTAAATGAAGACGAAGATCTGATTTCCTTAATCTCTCTAAATCAATTATCTCATCATTGCAGACTGGAATGGATAGTCATCAAACAGGTAATGGTTATTACCCACTTTCATTTTACAGAAAAAGAAATTGGGATATGGATGTGTAGATGAATAAATAATCATTGAAATTGTTTATAAACTTGTGATCAAATAAGCCACTTGGCTTTATAGCATAAGCCATTTATAATAACAAAATCATCTGGATTTATCCTTAAGTCAAAATAAAATTAACCAATGAAGAAAAACACGTGTGTCTGATATAAACCATCTACTAATATAGATTTATAAGTACTTTATTATGCAAGATATACTTGTGTAATAAGCATTTATTTATCAGTTTGAAAGTGAAATTTGTTAAAAATAGTAATTGTAGCTATTCAATATATTGATGTGAAATTTATTAATGTTCTTCCAGTTACTTTTTGGACAAAACCAAATAGTATTGGTTTGTTTTACAATGAGGAGGAGCTGTAAACCAAAGTATAATATAAAGGTATCAATTTATATGAAACAAGATAGTCTAAGCAGCTAAATAAAAAACTAAATGTGTACTTAAACTTTTTATGAAAACAATTACAGTCAATCCTCTGTATCTGTGGGTTCCACATCTGTGGATTCAACCACCAGTGGATCAAAAATATTCAAAACAAGTTGCAATTATAGTGAACATGTACAGACTTTTTCTTTTCATTATTCCCTAAACAATAGGGTAAATTGTTTACATGGCATTTGCATTGTATTAGGTATTATAAGTAATCTGCAGATCATTTAAAGTATTTGGACACTGTGCTTGATTTATATGCAAACACTATGCCATTTTATATCAGAGACTGCAGCATTCAGATTTTGGTATCCTTAGGAGGTCCTGGAGCCAAGCCACCAGAGACACTGAGGGATGACCATATTTTTAGAAGAAAAATTGAGTTTGAAACTCAGAATTAACCACTAAATTTATTAATTATTTCCATTACATAGATGCCTTAAGGTTTAAAATAAGACATAATCCAATAGAATTAAATATTGGAAATATTTCTTCAGTTAGACTCTTCTTGTTATAAGAAATTTAAAAGGGAAATTCATTTTTGGTATAATTATTGTACTGTGGCAGTTAGTGACTAAAATGCATCCTATTACTTTGGAATAGTTAATGTTTCCCCCTCGAAGTCCCTGGTTTACAAAAAGAGTACTTTTCATATGGCTCATGAATTGCATAGGAACACTACTATGGTCTGAATATTTGTGTCCCCCTAAAATTAATATGTTGAAATCCACAACATGATGGTATCAAGCAGTGCAGCCTATGGGAGGTGCTTAGGTTACTAGGGCAGAGCCCTTTTGAATGGGATTAGTGTCCTTATAAAAGAGGCCCTGGAAAGCCGTCTTGTTCCTTCCGCCAGGATGGAACAAGAAGTTGTCATCTATGAGTCATACAACAAGACTTCACCAGACACTGAATCTGCTGGCACCTTTATCTTTGACTTCCCAGCCTCTGGAACTGTGAGAAATAAATGTTTGTTGTTTATAAGATACCTGGTTCATGGTATTTTTGTTATAACCGCCGAAATTGACTAAGACAGGCATTGATCTTTATAACTTTAATTTAATTTAATTTAATTCTTACCATAAGGATTAAAATATCTATAAATTGTTGGCTGTGACTTAACATTCTACAAAATAGTATATCATTAATTCATATAAACCTAGAATAACTCCTAAAATCATTCCTCAGACTTGGTTATATTAGAAATAATGTCATACTAGTATTCTGAGCCATTTAAGGATTTTAGTATATTATTAATATCCAATCTACTATATATCTTTAAAAAGTTGCAAATATTCACCTGATTTAAGTTTCGTTATTTGACTAGAAAAGCAAAGGAAAAAAGTAATGAGGGGATTATATGACATTTTGGGCAAATGAAAATACTTTATGTTGGGAAATCATGATGGATTCTTCAGTTGTAAGTATATACACATATATGTACATATACTTACATAATATAAGTAAGCAATTATACACTTGTCTTTTGAGAGAAAAAAATCCAAAGCAACTATAAGTCCAGATACTGCATACTGAAAAACTTATTGGACATATACTTAACAAGACTGTACTCTTAAAGAATGAGAAAAATGTTCTTCTCAAATATAGATTTAGATTTGAGTGACTAGGTCCCTGCATGTTGTTTAGGCAATAATTCAGAAACTGAGAAATGTATCATCTCCTTTCCTGAGCCAAGGTTATAAATTCATAGACTGTGACTGTAGTTAGGATGCTTTCAATGGAAGAAAATGCTGTTTTCAATATTAATTACATGAGATAAAAATAAATAGACTTTGAAAAGTGTATGGGTTGAATTGTATCTTCCTCAGATTCATATATTGAAGTTCTAATGCTCAGTACCTTAGAAATGAGCAATTTAAGATTAGCTCCTTAGGGTAGGCCCTTATCCTACATGACCGTGTCCTGGTGAAAATGGGAGATCTGGATGCAGAGATTTGCACACGGGAAGAATGCCATGTGAAGGCTGGAGTTACGCTGCCACAGCCATTGTATTACCAAGAGCTAGCAGAGAAACTTAGAACAGATTCTTCCCTAGCACCTTCAGGTGGAACACACAGACAACTGATACCTCTATCTGTGAGACAAAAAGTTCTATTGTTTAAATCACTCAGTTTATTGTACATTGTTATGGAAACCCTAGCAAACTGATGCAGAAAAAAATTGTTGAAAACTGAGAATTTGGGGGTAGGGATTCCCAAAATGTAAGGGGAAAGGGACTAGCAATTTCTCAATTTTGAGGGCAAGTAAGCAGTAAAACGTCTAATTAACAGGAAGCCTGCAGGTACTAGGCAACTTAAGGGTTGGCTTGTAAGTGCTAGGTTTGTGCTTGTAACTGCTGCTTGGCATTAGAAGCCTCCATGGCTCCAGACATGTGTTCTCTGCTAAGCTATAAATGTAAATATCAAGATATTATAATAAGAAAAAATTACAAGAAATTTATGTCCATAAATTTTACAACTTATATAAAATGAGCAAATTTGTTGGAAGACACAAGCTATACAATCTTACTCAAGAAATAGAAGATAACTTGAATAGTCCTATATCTATTAAATTAATTGAATCCATAGTTAAAATTTTTCCATCAAATAAAATTCTAGACCCAGGTGATTTCACTCGTGAGTTATCCCAAACGTTTAAGGAAACGGTAGTACCAACACTACATAATCTCTTCCGGAATATAGAAGATGGCCCACATTTTCTAATTCATTTTATGAACTCATTTGGCACATTTCCATATACCAAAACCAAAAAACGACACTACAAAGAAAGAAAACTACAGACTAATACCCTTCATCAACATAGAAACGAAATACTCAACAAAATGCAAGCTAATCAAATCAAATACTAGCAAATCAAAGTGTGTTTAGTACACAACAATTGCATTATATTATAACAAAGCGAGGACTACTCTGGGACAATAAAGTAGGTTCAATACTCAAAAATCAAACAATTGGTTCCAGGAAGGGGCATGAAGCTCAATCCCACAAGCACATGTTTCTCCTGTCTTAAATATTCACAACTCCTTCTGCAATTTGTTAAATATGTATATTCCATCACCTCACTCAGCATAAATTCCTGTACTCCTTGCCTTTTCCTCAAAGTACATTGCTCTCAGTTTCTGCCTGAGCCTCTGCTTCCCAAACATTACCAAGATGATTGGAAGCATTCCTCAAAATTTCTTGGGGCTACCTGGGGAGGAGAACAGCAGAAGAAAAAAACTGCCCTCCCTGGCTCAGGAGAGGCTCAGAGTTGCTATGGTTTCAGCAATAAGGAGCCATAACCTGATTTTTGTGGACTTAAGCCAGAAAAGAAGAACATATTTATTCCATATTTGACCCTTTGCAGCATAAAACATATGTTTGGGTTTAGAATCTGTGATGATTCTCATTTAAAAAAATACTGCAGGAAAGTTTTGGCATTACCATTTTTTTTTTTTTCAGCAAATTATGGGTGTACAGATGTTTAGGTTACGTGTGTTGCCCTTGGTTCCCCCCCTACCGAAGTCCGTGTTTCAAATATGTCCATCCTTCGGGTAGTGCACATTGCACTCCTTGCATTACCATTTTTTAAATGAGTTATGTGAGACCAAGGTAAGTGACATAGCTAGTAGAGCCAGGATTTTTTCTCAGGTCTCCTGAATGCAAATACTATCTTTTCCCCAGTATACTAGTGATGTCCACCCAGTCAGATGTGGGCTGGGGAGCCACCTAGAGGGAAGGGCATAATGACGTTCGGTGGGGCAGGCTGAGCTGGGGAGAATTGGCGCCACTGTGATGTGTCAAGGCATACTAAAACTACATTTCCTCTTTTATCAGTGGAGCTAGGTGATGTCAAACAGCCCTCTCCACTCCACCCACTCTACCCTACCACTTTCCTAACCAGGGAAGGAAACTAAGAACCAAGAAGCTCTTCATTTCCCACTATTTCCAGGAGGATGTCAGGCACACAGAGGGACACAAATGCTCAGGTAGCATATGAAGACTTGGGTTTCCAGGTCAGAAAAATAAGGTCCAAATGTTAATGAAATATAAAATTCTCATGCAGATCATAAGATGGTCCTGGGGGAAAAAATTGTCATGGGGCAAGGTCTGATTGATTTTATATTTTTGAGAAAATAAAACATTAGCCAGAGAGAAAAATGGATACTGCTAGTATTATTCCTCCACCCTTCTCCATCCCACATAGGCTGTCACTAGATCTCCCCTCTCCTGAACATGGGAGTGTCCAAGAAACCAGACAGAGGTGGAGAGCCTCAGAATTTCAGAGTGTGCCAGAGTATGAAACATTCAAACATAAGAAAATATGTAGGGTTTGATCATTTCTTCTGGGAAAGATAACTAAGCCCAGGGAATAGTCCAGACTGTGAAACCCTGGTCACTTAGGAAAAGGCAGGATAGGTGGAAGCAGGCCCTCTTTCATAGCTACTTTGATTATGGGCATAGGATTCATTGTGAACTACTGAAATGCAAAAAGCATCCACCCAATGATAACTATAGCTTTTGGGCAGTGAGGATCCACCCAGTATAGATGATGTAAATTACAACCCAGCTGAAGAGTGGGTAAGATTGATTACCTGGATTCACACACATTTCTCCAACCAAGATGGCTAAATATGCACCCTTAGGGTAAAAAAAAGAAAACACCTACACCACATGGCACATATACTTTATATATTGGAATTCTGTTAAAGACTAAAGAAAAATCTGACTTTAAAACCCCCTATTATGTCTTCTTCCATTTCTGTGGACAATGTCACCAAAAGCAATTTGGAAAATTCCATCAGAATCATTTAAAATAGATATTTAACATTAATGGCAGAATTCATCCTGAATCAAGGCTTAAAATGTAGACTGATTAGTGATATCAAAGAAAATTTGTTGCAATTCACCATTGTGTCTTAGTAACATGAATGGCAGAATGTGTTACTAATTATGAACCAGCTTGGTTAAAAAAAATACCAGAAATTCACAACACACATTGTCTTTAAAGAAGGTAATAAAGACAGCTTGCTAGAAACCAAGCTAACAGATAATAATTACAGTATCTATTAATAGGACCTTAAATGGTTATTGTATGGCATCAGGAAAAAAAGATGAATTTTTGTATATAATGAATGGCCCAATAAAGAGATACTAAGGATATTTGCTCATCTTATTATAATATTTATTTTCTGTAGAGACACAGATGGAAGATGGCATTCTTATGCTCAGCATATTTGAAGCCAGATATTTATAAAACCCAAAGCAAGTTCTTTAGGGTACTAATAGGGTGGTATAACAATTTATCATTAATAATTAATGAGTTAATAGTAGTAAAGCTATTAGAATAGTTCCTGGCATATTGAAGCACTATATAAGTGTCTGATAGATAAAATAAAAATAATTACCATAGCTGTGTCAGGAGTACTTTACTGATACTTCACTATAGCTATGCCATGATTATGATATGCAATATATCATGTGCATTGTCCAAAAAGCTAAGTATAATCCCTTTAGTCTCTTTCATTTCTCACTCAGGATAACATATCGGAATATAAATGAGTTAATTATTTTGTTTAATAGATATTTATCGAGCACCTATTTTGTACCAGGCACTATTCTAAGGACTAGGGACGTAGTGGCAAACAAAAACACAAGGTCCCACTCTTCTAAGAGACTATCTTCTATTTAGGAAAGAAGATAATCAAGAAGCAATTAACCAGAATGATTTTAGCCTTTAAAGTGTATCATGAAAAAAAATCACATTTTAATCATAACAAGAAAATCAAGAAGTTATCAGTTTTAGTAACGTCAAAACAACTCTATAAAACAATTCCTTTTGGAAAATGGAAATCAGCTAATGTTTTACATCTCACTTTGGATACTACTAGATCACTCCCCAACACTTCACTCATTCTCCCAAACATCCTATTATGCTGTGTGTCTTTCACAAAGCTTACCCTCCTCTGCCTTCCACATCTTCCATCTATACCCTCTGAGCCTACCCATTCCATGGCAAATACATCTCTTTGTCCCCTTAATTTTTGCTGAACAGAATATGCTTCCTGATTCTCCTTGCCATGTGTTAAACCTGGGTTCCCTGAGACCCTACCTTATTTGTGGGGTTTGTCGATTTATACTGCACACTTGGCCAAGTCCCACATATCACCAAGGCCCAGACACTGGGCTGATGTACTGTAGATCCACACTGCCCTTTCCAGTCGTTTATTCTTCCACTATTTTAACAGCTCTTCCTTTGAAATCTGTGTTGTCCAATTATACAGCCCCTGCTCCTTCTCCTTTGTTATCTTTACCTATTTATTGTTCACTTGGGACTTAAATAAGTATTTATCACTTGGCCCACAGTCATCCCAAATGACATCATTGTCCTGAGTGACTCTGATGTCCTTAAAGATGATGTACACATACAAATATCTGGCCTTGTAATTCCTTATACTTCTCAATTCCAATGACATTCATTTTTTTATACCATTTCAACCACATAGACTCAAGATCATATTCTAGATCTTGTATTCAAAAGGAATTCTTCTTTTGAAATATAAAACCTCGTTCTCGCTTCAGCAGCACATATACTAAAAATTGGAACGATACAGAGAAGATTAGCATGGCCCCTGCACAAGGATGAAATATAAAATCTCAATTTTTAATTCTCTTATTATGGTTCACTATCTTTACAAGTTTTCACTCTCTTATACCCACTATGACCTGTCTTCATGAAGGTTTCCAATCCTTTGATTCAAATTACTCCATTTCTACCAGTCCCTGCCCAATTTCATTTTCCTCTCATTCAACCTAAAAATTTAATTGTATCCTTAAACATTTCCTCACCAATATCCACATGAGCTTAGCCCTCCACCTTTAGCTGAGCCCCAGCTATAAAACACACTCCCTCTGTCAGCCTAACCTCACCACTCATTGAGCCCCTGCCACAGTCTGGGGAAGTTACCTATTATTTTTTATTACTCAGCATTTCTTGGACCTCTCATGTAAAAATTCACCTGAGTGAAACTTTATAAACTAATGCACAGTTAAAATTTAAATTGCATTTTTGTTTCAAAAGATGGTGGTTGAAATAATAAACATTAACTAAATGATTTTATCCCTACTCTTTAACAACCACTCTTTGGCCAGCCATTGAATTATCTTGTGTACTTGGTTTCTCTAAGATACAATAATTACTCCTATCCTATTACTTTTAAAGTTAAACTATAACATAGCATTTTGTTTTACAATTATGAGTGGTGGTGAGTGTTATTCTGTGTATGGTGGGTGATAGGAGTGGACAGGAAGGTGAAAGATAAATGAACCAATGCAATAGAATGACCATGAACTAATTACTCTAGCTCTGTGATTCCCATACAATAGCAATTAGCCATATGTATCTATTTAAATTTAAATTCGGTAAAATTAAGTAAAGTAAAAAATTTTGTTCTTCAGTCACATTAGCCATGTTTCCTATGCTCAATAGCCACATGCAGCCAGTGGTTGCCACACTAGACAATATAGAACATTTCTGTCATTTGAAGACATTTCTATTGGACAGTGCTGTTCCAGCTAAACTGATTCTGTACTGTAGAGGTACAGTACTGTACAGGTATGGATAGGTATCTATGGAGACATAAAATGAGACAAAATTTAAGTCCTAGGTTTTGGCACTTTTATACATCTGCAAGTAAAATTAAAATCATCTTTGTAAAATTAATAGTATCATGTCTAATTGTAAACAAAATTCTTCAAGCATGTATCTGTAAGCTTTTTATGAAAAATACTTGACATTACAGATTCAGAGGTTAATTCTCCCATCAGTGTATGCATAAATCTTCTTTAAATGTTAATAAGAGAATGTTAATGACAGATACTCTAAGATCAACATGATAATACTTTCTGTACTATGGAAATCTATTTTCTCTCCATTCTGATCTACTCAACCTGAAATTATGCTTGGCATTTGCATAACTATAAGTTCTGATCTATAAAATTAAATAAAATCACTTTTTAACATTTTAACCCAAAATCTATTTTTCTTTTGTAGTCCAAATTTGAAGTGGTGTAAGATAAATTGATACATTTCCCTAAATATGTATTCAACAATTTAATAATGCCATTTAAATTCTCATTTTGTTAATTAGTTTTTTGGTTTTCATTCCTTATAAATGAATATGATTAGCCACATGAAATATTCCCAACAGAAAGTGATGCTCCCTCTTTACATAATGGGATCCACAAGGAGGAGAAGTGTGCCTCTCTCTAAAGTTCAGTTTTGATCTAGCTATTCTATCCCATCTGTACTGTACCTTCTTGGCCATACACAGACTTAATTTAAGAGATACGATGAGAGCTCATAGGAATAAAAATCAATTTATTTCAAAATGGATTAAAAAAGAAGCTATAAAGAGAAATGAGTGGAAGGCAAAGATAAACTCAATATTCATGTGTACTTCTTCAGGAAAATAAGGAGTCTTTGACATAAAAACAATACATAATAATAATCTCTGAGCACTGAAGAGAAATGTAGCTCTGAAGTTTGTTTTGAATAAAATAGTATCAATAAAATTAAACTTATGTTACTTCTGTTTGTACTTTGCAGTCTCCTCTTTTTTACTTCTTTGAGACTTTTTAAAAAATCAATCCATGATCAAACTTTCACTGCCGGGTTCACTTCCTATGGCACATATTATACATGTGGAAGAGAAGTAACATATTCCTCATACTAGGCCTACTTTTATAACATCAGATCCTAAAAGATCCTGGAAATCTCTTCAAATTACATGATTTCACCTCTTAGGAGTTGACAGGCCAGATCAACTTCTGGTAAAATAGCATGAGGAGCTGTGGACTCACACCCCAGCAAAACCGGTGAAAATTATAAAACGCAAATAAGTAAACAATTAAAATATGTGGAAATCATCCTAAGGGCATACAGCAAATGAGGAAAAATCTATCCAAAAAAATCTACGAAAATTTGGTAAAAACAGTCTATGGTATTTCAACAAAAACCACCCCCACAACTCCCCTGTTCCCAGCTCAGTGGGACAGAAGAAACTCTTCTCCAGACTGATGTAGCCAAAATCCCAAGGCTCCCAAAGAGGACTATCTTCCCAAAAGGGGCAGGATGTCAGTATTTCTCATCTAGCGTGCGGTTCCCTGTTGCCAAAGCTAAGTTCTGGGCAAGTACAGCCAAGGTAGGGGCTTTCTTCTTCCAATCAGGCTTCATTCACAGAATAGAAGCTCTACCTTGGGCATGGTAGCTCTGATAGCCCTTGTCCCAGCCCATAAGGCAGTGGTACTATCCCAGAAAAGGAAAGCCAAGAAGATCCAAGGCTACTGACCCATACTAGAGCTCAGTTCCTAAGGCAGAGGTGTCAGTCAGAGAGAAGTACACCATTATCCTCACCCCCAGCTCCAGAAATTTCTTTGGGAGGAGAAGAGACCATAAAACAGATTTGCTCCTGATCTCTTCCTAAAGGAACTAAGTACATTTGCAAAAAAAGCAGAGAGAAATTTAAGGCCAAGAGCCCTTTCAAAATCAGTAGAGGCTTTGGTAGAAGGAAATTAGAAGGAGATTTGTAGATTGATCGAAGAAATAGACTAAACTATAGGCCAGCTAATTTTTAGGAGAAAATCAGGGAAGAGACAATTAGGAGGAGCCCCCTTGGGGTCAGAAAAAGATCTCAAACACTGACCTTGGGAACTATTCCTTCAAAAAAACCCTGAATATTAGTACATTAATCGGTACAGCAAATTATGCCCCAGGGCATTGCTGAAAATAATAGAAATACCAGGCATCAATTGATGGCAATTAACAGTTGAGTGTGATCAGGGAAACAGACAGTCAAAGAAAGCCCTAATAAAACCATTATCATCCAGAGTATGTGTGGGTATACCCAAGGATAAACTTCCCTGAGAAGCAACATCAGAGGCTTAACATTGTGGAGTAGAGAGAAGAGAATAGACTTTACTAAAAGTCCATCACTAACCAAATAAACAAAAAAATAACAATGACAAGTCCTGTGACAGGGGTTAGGAGGTGGAAAGCACCCAGAGTTTCTATAACATATATTTAAAATGGACCCCCATAATATGCTGAAATAAAAAGCAAAAAAAAAAAAAAAATACTGTGTCAAAGGTTAAAATAAATAAATAAATAAAATGGGAAGTTTCCAATAATAACAATACCAAAAAATAAAAGTGAGATATGCAAAGAAACAGGAAAGTATGAACCATACACTGGAACTAAAGAGGCAATAGACACTGTCTGTGTGAATGACCAGTTGTTAGATTTAACAGAAAGAGACCTCAAAGTAGCCATTATAAATATGTTGGAAGAACAAAAAGAAACCATGATTAAAGAAATAAAGGAAGGTATGATGAGAATGTCACATCAAACAGAGAATATCAATAA
>NW_012150952.1:4423219-4426770 GCF_000956105.1 Propithecus coquereli
GTCCTGGCTAAGCTTATTTTTAAGAAGTCGGCGCAATAAAGACATTGCCAGATACACAAAAACTGAGAGAATGTATTGCTAACAGAATCACCATACAAGAAATACTAAAAGAAGTTTTTCAGGCTGGAACCAAATGATTTAAGATGCTAATTAACCCCCCCCCACACACACACCCTATAAAGGTAATTATGTAATTGTACAAGACAGTGTAAATGAATGTTTCTTCTTTTACTTTGACAAAAAGCAATTGAACAAAACAATATGCACAAAATATATTGTTGGACTTATATATAAAAGTGTTATATTTGCCAATAACAGCACAAAGGAGGTGGATGGGAGCACAGCCCTAGCAGGCTAAGGAAATGACGTCAGATAATAATTTGAATCCAGAGAAACAAAATAAGGGAGCTAGAAATTATAAAGTTAATATAGGAAAGCTATAAATATGTATTTGCTTTCCTTCTTTTATAATTTTTATTTCAAAATATCAAAGGGTACAAGTGTTCTTGTGGCATGGATGAATTGCATAATGCTAAAGTCAGGGCTATCAGTGTGCCCATCACCAGAATAGGTTTTTTTCCCTCATACCTCTCACATTCTCCTCTCTTCTTACTTTCCAATGTCCTTTACATCACTTTATGATTGTGTGTACCCATCATTTAGCTCCCACTCATTAGTGAGAACAAGTGTTTGTTTTTCCATTCCTGAAATACTTACAATAATGTTCTCCAATTCAACCCAAGTTGTTGCAAATGACATTATTTCATTCTTTTTTACGGCTTAGTGGTATTCTATGAGATATATATATATACCACGTTTCTTTATCTACTCATCAATTGATGGGCACTTATGTTGATTCCATGTCTTTGCAATTGTGAATTGTGCTGCGATAAACATTGGAGTGGTGTCTTTTTGATATAATGGCTTCTTTTCCTTTGAGTAGATATCCAGTAGAGGGATTGCTGGATTGAATAGTAGGTCTACCTTTAGTTACTTGAGGAATCTCCATAATGTTTTCCATAGATGTAGTACTAATTTACACTCCCCCCAACAGTGTATAAGCATTCCTTTTTCATCACATCCATGTCAACATCTACTGTTTTTTGATTTTTTAATAATAATAGCCATTGTGATAGGAGTAACGTAGTATCTCATTGTGGTTTTAATTTGCATTTCCCTGATTATTAGTGATATTGAGCATTTTTCCATATGTCTATTGGCCATTTGGATACGTTCACCAAAGATCAGGACCAAGATAGGATGAACACTCTACCACTTCTATTCAAAATTGTGCAGGAGGTACTAGTCAGACCAATTACATAAAAGGAGAATAAAAGGTATCTAGATTAGAACAAAAGAAGGAAAACTATCTCTATTCATAAATGATATAATCTTATATGTAGAAATTCCTAAGAAATCCCCTAATACTCTATTAGAACTAATTATAGAAAGTTGAAATGAATTGTAAATTCAGCTGATTAAAAAATAAAACTAATTATGGAAAGTTGAAAGTTGAAAGATAGAAGATCCATATGCAAAAATGTACTTGTGTACATTCACAATGAACATTCCACAAATAAATTTTTTAAATGAATTTCATTTACAATAGTATCAAAAATAATAAAATACTTGGGAATACATTTAACAACAAAAAAATAAAACTTATACTCTAAAATCTACAAAACAATTTTGAAAGAAATTAGAGATGATCTAAATAGGTGGCTAAACATACCATGCTTATGCATTGGAAAGCTTAATCTTGTTAAGATAGTAATATTCCCCAAATTGATTTCCAGATTCAAGGAAATTCTTATCAGAATCAGCTGACTGCATAAAATTTAAAAAGCTGATTCTAAAATTTATGTGGAATTGCCAAAAAAAACCCCCACAAAAACAGAATAACCAAATCAATTTTGACAAAGAACAACAAACCAGGAGGACTCATTCTTTCCAATTTCAAAACTTACTACAAAGATTTGGTAAGATACAATGAGATATCACTTATCTCCAGTGAGAATGACCTTTATCAAAAAGTCCCAAAACAATAAACGTCGGTGTGGATGTGGAGAGATAGGAACACTCATACACTGCTGGTGAGACTGCAAACTAGTATAACCTCTGTGGAAAGTAATATGGAGATACCTCAAAGAACTACAAGTAAAACTACCATTTGATCCAGCAATCCCATTACTGGGCATTACCCAAAGGAACAAAAGACATTCTATAAAAAAGACATCTGCACTCAAGTGTTTATAACAGCACAATTCAAAATTGCAAAGATGTGGAAACAACCCAAGTGCCCATCAATACGTGAGTGTATTAATAAAATGTGATATATGTATCCCATGGAGTTCTACTCAGCCACAGAAAAAAAATGGTGATATAGCACCTCTTGTATTAATTCTGGATAGAGCTGGAGCCCATTCTACTAAGTGAAGCATCACAAGAATGGAAAAACAAGCACCACATGTACTCACCATCAAATTGGTATTAACTGACTTAACTAACCAACACTTAAGTGCACATATAGTAGTAACATTTATCAGGTGTTGGGTAGGTGGGGGGGGGTGAGGAGAGTATGGGTATATACACACCTAATGGCTGCAGTGTGCACTGTCTGGGGGATGGTCATGCTTGAAGCTCTGACTCGGGTGGGGCAAAGGCAATATACGTAACCTAAACATTTGTACCCCCATAATATGCTGAAATAAAAAAATTAAAAATTAAAAAAAGGTATGGTAAGACAATGTAGTAATGGCACAGAATAAACATTTATATTAACAAAATAGAATTAAGAGTTCAGAAATAAGCCCATGTCCTATGTGTCTATTGTCAACTGATTTCAACTAAGGTTCCAAGACCATTCAATAGGAAAAGATGTCTTTTCAACAAATGGTGGTGATATAACAGGAGGTAACAGCTAAAACTCTAAAACTCCTAAGAGGCCAGGCATGGTAGCTCATGCCTGTAATACTAGCACTCTGGGAGGCTGAGGTGGGAGGATTGCTTGGGCTCAGGAGATTGAGACAAACCTGAGCAAAAGCGAGACGCTGTCTCTACTAAAAAATAGAAAAATTAGCCAGGTGTGGTGGTGTGTGCCTGTAGTCCCAGCTACTGGGGAGCCTGAGGCAGGAGGATTGCTTGAGCCCAGGAGTTTGAGGTTGCTGTGAGCTAGGCTGATGCCACAGCACTCTAGCTCTGGCGATAGAGTGAGACTCTGTCTCCAATAAATAAATAAATAAATAAAACTCATAAGAAAGTATAAGGGTAAGTTTTCATGACCTTGGATTTGGCAATAGATTCTTAGATATGACACAGAAAGCATAAACAATAAGAGAAAAATAGATAATTTGGACTCCATCAAAATTAAAAAGGTTTTTGATTCAGAAGACACTATCAAGAAGGTGAAAAGATCACCCAACGGGAGAAAACATTTGAAAATCATGTCTCATAAGAGACTTGTATCTAGAACATACAAAGAACTTATAAAACTCAATAATAAAAAGATAAATAATCCAACTAAAAATGGGTAAAGAATCCAAATAGAAATT
>NW_012150952.1:4426820-4437546 GCF_000956105.1 Propithecus coquereli
CATCAAATGGTTAAACATGGAGTTACCATATGAACCAGCAATTCTACTCCCAGATATATACCCAAGTAAAATGAAAACTTATATCTACACAAAAACTTGTACTCAAATGTTTATAGTAGCATTATTTATAATAGCCCAGAAGTGAAAATAACCTATACGTTTGACAACTGATGAATGGATAAGGAAAATGTGGTATCGTAAGTCCATACAATAGAATATTAATCAGTCACAAGAAGGAATGAAGTATCACACATGCTACAAAATGGATGGACCTTGGAAATATTATGCTAAATGAAAGAAACCAGTCGTAAAAAATATAGTAAATGATTCCATTTATATGAAATGCCCAGAATAGGAAAATCTGTAGAGATAGAAATAGCTTAGTGGTGGCTTAAGAGTAAGGGAGGTGGGGGAAATGGAGCCAAGTTGTGGGTATGAGGTTTCTTTTTGAGGTGATGAAAATCCTCTGACATTGACTATGGTGATGCTTGCATATATCTGTGAATATACTAAAAAGCACCAAACTTTACACTTTACATTGGCAAATTGTATACTATATCAACTATATATAGTTCATATATATCAATAAAACTGTTAAAAAAGAAAGAGTTGATGGGATAGGTTAGCCAATTCCCTTCCAATATAAACTATAGGTTAGATTTGCTCACCCCTTTCATATCTAGATGAAAGCACTATTTTCCCCAGGAAGCCTCCCTATTATCATACACCTTTTAAGGTCAAAAGTAACAAAGGACAAAATGTGGGTAACAGACAGAAATACAGAAGAGGGCAACGAAGGAAACATCCATTATTTCCTTATATTTTATGCCATCTATTACATAATTTGTAGAGAAAATCTTACAAAATCCTGAATAAATTGACTTGAAAAGAGAAAAAGAACAAAGAGACAAGCACATAGTTAGTATAATTTTGCACAAACCTTTTCAAATATATCAAACTTAAAAAAACTAATGTTTCATTGATGAGGCACACATAAAAATGTATGCAGGTTCAATATCTGCACACAACAAGAGTTCAATAAATATTTGCTTGCTTGCTGATGGAATGAACGAATGACCGGGAGATGGGCTGCAGAGCATCTGTAAGGAGAACACTTCCACGAGTTTAGTGGAGTGCATAGCGCTACACAGCATATAGTTGGCTTATGATGGGTATGTATTTTCCTCCCCACCCTTCTTCCCCTTCAACAGGCTTCACGTGAATTTTTCATCATCATAGACTTACATTATAGTTGCTGAATAGAATGCAAAAAAATATGAGAAGACAATGACAGTTTTCTTGAAATACTTGCTAACATTCCCTCAGATACCATCAAGTAGATTTTGTGTAGTAGATTTTTTAGTTGAAGAGACCACCTAGTATAACTTCCACATTTTGATTGTGTCTAAATTCAGAGAATCTAAATAGGTGTACTCTCAACATGTTTTTGAAATAGACGATATTGATTTTTCTATTATTTTTAGTATATCCATATAATCACAATTTTTACATATTTCTTGAATATCACACCCACTAAGAAATACAGTATGAAATAATGTCTTTTACTAAGGCAATTCTAAATGCGCACATAATGTGCTTATCGACTAGTGTCATTATTAGCTTATTATTATAGGTAAACATTTATTGATAATTTTCTAGAGTTGGTTGGGAGGGATGTATCTGTGTGAGCTGGAACTAGATGTTTCAAAGGAAGGTGATGCTGATAATTTTGAGTTAGACAAGGTTGGCTCAGAAATGGCAAAGGTGTCACAACTCCTGTACGCCATGTTCATAACACAACTTTTAATTGATCATTTTTCCTTCTGAGTCAGGGCATAATATATCAGCAGGACAGGCAGCCACTATTAGTATTTGCAACTGAAACAAAAGATGAAAACTATTTGACATTCCTAACGTAGAAAATATTCTATCACCTTTTTGACTGGGAACATCTCTCATCTAAGAAATGTGGATTAGGTTTATAACAAATAGTCTTGTAGATTTGACCTGTCCTTTGGCATTTATCCTGAGTGTTCATGAGTAATGCAATTTCAAAAAGGTAATGTGGCCCCTATAGTCAACCTGCTCGGGATTTGGCCAAATTCTGAAAACACGAGAAGCCAGGCAAAAGGGCCTATCAAACACAACCTGCTCTTTGGCAATTATTATAGATTGATTCAATTTCAGAATTTGTTTAAAACATACATTTTACCATGACCACAATGCCGTGTTGGGTATTGCAGATACAACTGTGAACAAAAACATTATATTTGCTTTCTAGATATTTACATTCTAACTATCACAAAGTAAGAAGATTTAAGTCTATGCACATTTTTATGCTCATCTTTTCCCCTCATAATTAGTTTTTTATTTTCCATTAAACTTTGGCAAAGTTCTTGTTGAACATTCCAGTCTGTTTCAGTCTTGATAAGAAAAAATAGAGAGATATTTGCTACTATAATTGGATCAATATCTCAATGTCCCCAGCATACTCCTGAGACCTAGTGATGCTCTCCCAAATTAAATCAAAGAATCCCAGGGGTTAAAACGCAGGACAGTGTGAGCACTTGACAATGTCTGCTCCTTCTCAGGGGAAGGACAATATCTATATCATTCATCATGGGCAAAGGTTATCTAAAATGCCTCAGTGCCTGAAAACTCCTCTGCAGACAATGCACAATGCTAATTTCTATTTTATCTACTCAGAAATAGTGATAAGGCTGTCATAACAAAGAAGTTATTAAAATTCAACAACATGCCTTTGAGAGATAGTGATTTGATACTGAATTTATTTCCTGAAAGTAAGGCAATTATAAAGTGAATATAGAAAGTGTAGCTAAAACAAAACGTAAAGCATTTAAATGCTGAAATGCAAGGCCATCACAGAAAAATGATAATCTAAATCTTAAGAAAAACATATTCCCTGCATTTTAGAAGTTAGGACAATATGTCTTGATATACATCAACAATCTCAGCATAAATAACAATAATTTTAATTCAGTTATTCCTAGTGACTATAAGGTAGATGGTTCAGAAAGTTTAATGATTTTAATACAGTAGGGTACAATTCAATACAACTTTTCTTTACTTGAGTTCTCCCTAAATATACCTGACAAGATTAGCATCCTGAAACACTATTTCTTTAGTACTGCAAATGATGCTAACTAAATTTCCTAATCTCTACTGTAAATTCTTTCTACCAGATAATCCCAAACTACTTCATTGTCCTTATTTTTTCTTCTCATACCTACAGCATTAGCTAAGAACAATATACCCTTTGTCACCTTTCAGCTATTCAGTTTATTATAGATTCAATAAACACTTGCTAAAAATTGTGCTAAATGATAATATAATGTCTCAGAGATGGATGGTTTTCTTCTCTGGACCAGTACAGGAGACAAATGTGTAAACAAATACTAAAACCTAATGTTGGAAATTATACCATAGAACTATTAAATACATATCAGCCTGAGATACAAGAGAAAGTAATAACAGTCACTGCATCAGGGAAGACTTCAAAGACCTGACAAAATCTTAAGTAAGTATAGAATCACATCAGGTCAACGAGGGTGTTTGTGTGTGTGAGAGAGAGTGAGAGAGAGACAGAAAGAGAGAGTAGTGGCAGCGGTTGGGGGGGGGCAGGCGGGCATTGGGCAGGATGAGGAAAGCAGACACAGTGAAGGCTCTGGGTAGAAGATCATGTTAAAAGACAATATTTCGTAATGACAGGAACTCAGATTTCATCATAGAGAGTAAGTGCTAAAGCTGAAGTTAAACATAACACTTAGGTACTGGAGTGAGAGGAACAGACAGTGCTGTGGGGGCATGCACTAGGAGAGGCATTATCTCCAAACTGTATGTCAAAATTGGGGTGAGTGGGGGGAGTGACATCCACACAGAAACCTATTTCTGTGATTTGCACCACCTTTCACCCAGGTCTCCATGCTAGAAACCAGGTACCAAAATACCCTTAGATTATTTCAAAGGCATTTGAAGTGGTCTTTTTGACCCCACTTTGGCTTATCCAGTTCTCCCTTCAACAGTGTAAAAATGAAAATTTCATCATAGTTACTCATGGTAGTGAATGTCCAGATTCATAAGTTAAGAAGGACTTTTAAGATGTGACCCTCTTGACTCTTCCAGACTCATCCTCACCAGTACCCCCCTATGCCCCAAGCTCCTGCTTTATATCAATGTTCTTTTAGTTCCTTAAACATGCCATGCCCCGTCTTACCAACAAGTCTTGCCTCTGCCTGGAACCAGTCCTTCAGCATAGAATGTAAGGTTGCTTTCTTATCCAGCTACTATTCATTCTTTAGTTTTGTATTTAGATATTATTTCTTCTGCAAAGGAGGTCCTGGCTCCCCAAGTCAAATCAGTGCCTTTTCCAGTGCTTATACCACACCACATCTTCTTATTCTACCTATAAATTCTATCTAATGAGCTTCCTGAGCCAAGGAGACTGGAGTCTCTTCAAAGCAGGTACTGCTTCTGTATTCGTCACTCTTCTAATTCTAAGTACAAACACGGTACTTGTCCTACAAGAGGGGCTTAATAAATATTCATTAAATAATAGCTAAATGTTAGGCAGTTGGCATCAAAGTTGTATTATTAAATTAAAGCCTCCAATATAAGGGTTAAATAAAAACTGCCAATATTTATAAAAATTAAATTCCCATTTACTTTTTCACTCACAAAAAAAAGTCACTATATGACTTTGGATCATTGTGAATTAACACAAGTTCCATTAAGAAATCACTGTTACTTTACTACAATAAAATTAATGTCTAAAGCAATCATGATATATATTTAACGTAAACATTTGGGATCATTTTTTCCTAATGTAGCCATTCTTTAATTATGCTTATGAAACATATGTGAAATACTCTGGGAGTAAACATTGTCCCCATTTTTCAAAAAGAGTAGTGCCGGGAAAACTCTTTCGTGCTCATTTTCTGTGTCCTTGCATAATATTTTTGCAGGAGGTGCAGACATGATTTTATTTTACATTTTGCTTTTGGCATCTACTCAATAACTTAGTTCCCTGATCTACCCTTTATATGAAATTCTTAATGACAAGCATTAAAGTATATGATTTTGGCGTTTATTGATATTTTCCTGTGCTCTGAAATTCTTTCATGTAAGTATGCTGCCCAGCGAATATCTTTATTATTACATGTGTTTTATTATGGGTAATTATTTATGTAATTGCCTCGCTCAATGGATTGATCTTTTTTCAGGCAGAGACTGCATTTTATTCATCTTTGCATTCTCAGTACCTAGCATAATACTTGGCACATAGTAGGCCCTCAAAAAATATTCGTTCAGTGTGAGAAATAAAGTTTACCTTATCACCTTTGCAAATCCAGCACTTTGATCATCTTGAAAATCTTAGTGAATTAGAAGACCATACTATTTGGCTTTCTAAAATGTAAATGGAGTCACATCTATCTTCCCTGCTGCTGAAAAAGACTTTTTCTCTTCCTTTTTCCCTATAAGATAAAGTCCAAACCCTTCAGTATGCATATGAGACCCTCTTGATTGGCCCCTGCCTCATCTCTGGTCTCTCATCATTGCCTCATCTTTGGTCCTGAGCATAGCCCAACACCTATCACTCCCGTACATAGTTCACACTCTTCCATTTTTCAGGAGGACTGGATGGGTATCATTTGCTCAACCCATTGCAATGTTTTTTTCATTTATAGTTATTGCATCCATAATGATAGCTTCTTTTAAATTTGTCCTGGTTCAACAATAAATGTTTTATAAATTTTTTAATTTTATTTTCATCACATTTACTATATCCCTAGCATTTTACACAGGGCTTAGCACATAGTAAAGAGAAAATATAAGTTGATGATTACATAAAGAATCCTTTGCAATAAAGATTATTTCCTCATGTTATGGGCGAGTAAATTGAGGTAAAGAGAGATTAAGTAACTAAGCCCACACACTTTAGTCAATTGTAGAACTCCAAATCGCCTTTCTTTCTTTTTCTGAATGGAAATTATTTTTCTTTTAAAATCCAGGTAAGGTGTCATATTTTTAGTAAAATCTTTCCTGGCCACCCCAAATTCATACCCCCATTCCTGCTCTCAATAAAAGAGCACTGTCTTACATCTGTGGCTAAATTTCAATATTACTTTATTATAATTATCAGACTATTACATCATAGCATGTTTAATGTCTCCCCATTTTTTATGCCCCTGGAATGGGAACCTATGCCTTTTTCCTTTAGGCTTTTTCAGTCCTTAGTACATAACTGGTATATAATGTGTTTGGTGAATTCGGTTGAAAAGTCAAGGTTAAGACACTGTGTTAAAATATTAACTTATACTCATACTTCATTTTTATAACCATACAGCCACTCTAACCAAATATAATTTAAAAAGCCATATAAATCTGATGAATCCTTTTACTACACATGTTTTTTTCCTGAGGAAACCATATATTGATTCATACCTCAGTGCTTTGAATTATAGCTTTTGTTCTCACCACTCAACTGGAACTGCCCCCGCCCCAAGGCCTCCAAGGACACCCAATTCAGTGGCTCCTTTCAGTTTTTCATCTCCTCCTACATCCTTTGAAATGATCCATAGCCACCTTTTCTTATACTTTAGGACTGGATATACCAAGTTTTTTTTTATGTTTTCTGGCTCTTTGTTTGCTTCATGTCTACCCCTCGTCACTGTTTTCACTTTTTTTTTTTAATCCAACAGAGAAAGGCTCAGGTCTCCTGCCTTTAGACATTGGCACTTCTGAGTTTGGGGCCTTCAGACTCTGACTGGGACATACACCATTGGTTCCCCTGGTTCTCAGGCCTTCAAGCTTGGACTGGATCTACATACATCACTGGCTTTTCTGAGCCTCCAACCAGCAGACAGCAGATCGTGGGACTTCTAAGCCTCCATAGTTTTGTGGGCCAATCCCTCATAATATCTCTCTTTCTATACATCTCTCTCTGTGTATATATCCTATTGATTCTGTTTCTCAGGAGAATCCTAAATAATATAGAAGATTAACACCAGGAATAATATCTTAACTAGTTAAAATATAGAAATAAACGTTACAGTTTAATAGTTTAATTTTGTCTTTTAAAAATTCGTCTCAAACGTTGAAATGTAATCAATAAAAATGCTTAATTATTTTATATAAAGTTTGGACCTTGTGATTTGAGAATTACAACACAAAACACAAATATCTCCTTTATCAGCCAGCTATGATGTGATCCTCCTCAATCACCACATTGGAAATTCATTTCATTTGAGTCACTGTTTTTGGTGAAATATTCAAATGAGAATTTCTGTACCAGAGAGGTAAAATTGTATACATATTACCTAGAATAGGACAGATTCATATTCCAGATTAAGGCCAAACTCAGCTGCCATAGTTGGCAGTTCAGGGAAGCCAAGTGGCAACACAAAGAAACTGCTGGTAGGAAAAAGTGAATGGGATAAAATTGATGGGACATAGTTCCATGTCACTGCATTTTGTTCAGCAAACATTTAACAGAGAGCAAGCCTCATGCATGTAAATCACTTTAGTATGTGACCTTATAACCACCACCTTACCATCTTGTCCTTATTTCTCATGTGTCTTTACCTCTAGAAGTTCAGAAGAGTGTTTTATCCCCTGGTTAAGGTGGTGATCAGGATAGATGGTATGAAGGAACTAACATATTAATTGGATACATGCCAACAGGGTCTAGGAAGATGTTAACAGAGATTTCAAGATATCCTAAGGTCCATTTTATGAGTGCATGTTATTCACAGAAATAAGTCCTAGAATAAATGTCTATAAAATGCCTCTGAGAACGTATTATATATTCTAGAATCCTGGATACTAAGTGTAACTAAATGGAAGTAATAAAGGAAGAAGGGACAGAGGGAAGAAAAGAAGGAAAGTAGTATTTACTAGCTTGAATAAATCAATATGCTTCTTCAAGTTGCCAGTCTCAGTAAGTAATTTGTAGGATACTAAAAACAGGTATTAAACTTCCAAATAAATATTCATGAATTGAGGACATTTTTGCAAGATTCAGCTGAGCCCTAAATTCCTGAGATAATAACTACCATAGAAATTCCATTTATTGTGCCTTTATACGAAAAATGCACAATAAGATTGCACAATAAGATTAAATTGGTAAGATGAAATAAGAAGGTGAGAGGCTTATTTCATCTTATTTAATCTTCACAATTGTCTATAAATTGAATATTATTATCTCCATGTTACCGATGAAATATCCAGGCTAAAAAGATAAAGACTTACTCAAAGTCACAGAGCTGATTAGTGTGGCTTCCTGCTCAGGAAACAATAACTAAGAAGCATAAACTAGTAGCTGGGTCTCAACATCACATTTGCTGTTGTTCATTTTTAGGTCCTAAACCATGATCTTTTGACTTACATTGTAGTGGTTAAAATATGGGCCAAATTATTTGGGGTTTAAATCCAAATTACATCAATTCTTAACACAGTCATATTTGTAATGTCTTTGAATCTTGGTTCTCCCATTTGTAAAAATTAGAAAACTAGCAGAGCCTAATTCCATTGGATTATTGGGAGAATCATGAGTTCGTTATAAGAATAATACCTGGCATATACTAAGAGCTCAATTGATGTTATGTTGCATCATTATTACTTGGGACCAAGTTTATGACTTAGCTATTTTTTAACTCTGTCATCTGAGTTATCCTCTTGACCTCAGCCAACCCTAAGAACTCCATTTCAAAAGTGTAAAAAGCATACAAATAATGAAGCTACAGATAATTGGTCCATTTTCTTTGTTTTATATTTTGGTCCAAAATATACCTTATAACTAACCAAATTACTTATAAATGTATGGCATCAATGGATGGAGGGCCAGTTAGGATTTTGTGCTGACCCATATGAGCTCTTATATGTTTAAAGAGGAATTCAAAATGCATATTTCACTGTATGTGCAGAATTAAAATCAACTTCACCTTGTACATTTCAGGGTATAAATTATAGAAGCCGCTTACTTTTTTCATTCTCCTGAGATAACAAATGTGAAATGAACAAACATGGACTGGAACATGCATAGTAGGCAGGCATAAATAATGGCTCTGTCCTCTCTATTCCCATGATAACATATAGACAATATAAACATATGTAATGGTAAGCACGGCAGCTTAACAATTCAAAGGATACCGATCTGGGCCCCTTGAGTGGGTCTAAATTTCTTCATCTGTAAAATGAAGTGGTTCCTGGCTTTTAAAATTATATTATTTTATAATGTAGTTGATCTTACAATCCCTAAGGTGGGTATTTTTTCATAAAAGCATTATACACTTTTAAATTTAGATTGCAAATATGATAGACTCTACAAAAGCAATTAATTATACCATATTATGTCATTCTTGTATATCTTTTGATTTTTAAAAAATCTACTAAGGGCAGAAGAAAAAATGCTTCCAATAATGAGTAGAACTGAAGTCTGTTATTTGTAAGTATAAAATATACTATTTGTATGTGTGTGTGTTTATACACATAAGTCCACATACATATATATGTAATGCATATGTATAAAAAATGAAGATGCTATTTTAAATTGGTAGTTAATAAAATGTAAGTTTTAAATTTACCATGAGGCTTTTTAAAGACCTACTCTAACTCAATTATGTATTTGTTTACATTTATTAACTAAAGCAACGAATGGTTACTGTGCAGACATGCTTAGTTTTCTAGTAGAAGCATTTGGTATATTATTTTCATTTTGTAAAATAATTCATATATAAAAAAATGAAACAAATATTTGCATAAGGAATGCCACTGTGCAATTATTGACCATTTATCAAGGAACAATCTACTTATTGTATTAGACGCTCTAGTTGGCTTGCCTGTCATAGTTACCACATGGTCCATAGAAATGACTAGTCTCACGCAGCTTCAGCCAGTGTGGGTGTAGTGAGAAGTATATGGGCTGCAGAATCAAGTGACCTGGTTTCAATACCAGCCTGTATCACTTAATTAATTGTCTAAATAATGTCAGTTGAATCACTTAAAATCCACCAGATTTTATTTCCTATTGTTTAAGTGAAGCTGATGATTATATTTGTTCTTAGCACATCGAGTTGGTTTGATTTATGAATGCGAAAGTATTACATAATATTCATTACTGGAGTTGATATAGTATCACAATGTCAGAACTGATATACCCTTTCTCTGTGGCCATTAGTTGCTTTTATACCCTCTACCACCTCTCTAATCAAACACCTAATTCTGCCCATTTAACTTGGTAAATATTTCTTAAATCTATGCTCTCTTCTCCATCCCTACTACCACCTCTCTAAGGCCCTCATTCTGTTAGCAGCCTTCTCCCCTCTTATGACACTTCAATCATCTTGTAATAAAGATACCAGAATGATCTCTCCTAAAACACAATCTATCCTACATCCTAAAGTGATTGTCTGTCAACTACAGAGTGAAATCTAAGCTTTAAAAAGGACATTCAAAGTCTGACAGTCTGTCCTATCTCTCCACACTTATATCTCATCACTTGCATCCTCAACATTTCTAGTCCTTACCTTAATGCTCTGGTCATCAAATTCTCTCTGTTTGGAATTCCCTACTTCTCATTGCCAAGTGGCCCTCTTCTATTTAATCAATAAGAATTGACTCAGGAATCTTCCAAAACATGGTTAGTAGGCCAAGAAGACACTTTCACATAAAAGTCGATTTCCATATTATAATATATTCATTGATTTAT